>NW_009270000.1:26801-30964 GCF_000687185.1 Egretta garzetta | reverse complement strand
GTGGGGGGGGGGGGATTTTCTTTTTTAATAATTTCTTTAATGCACCACCATCTAGATATCTGAGAGGACAGAGTCATAATTTTTTAGTATCTAGGTTTGTGACTGTAAAAGTTCATACTATTTTAACAGAATTAATAAATATATCTACAGAAATGCTACAAGTTGTACAGCTGAATTAATGCAGATGGCTTTTCTTCTTATGTCCATGTGTTAATTTGCAAGTGAACAAAGCCACTTGACTATCAATTTAAACAGTAGTTTTAACAAATGGCTGCTGAAAGAATTTAGCAAATTTTGTACAGTTCCCTATGTTGACTCTGACTGAAATTCATAAAAGGATTCAATGCCTACTTTCACTAGCAGACACAAATTTGATTTTGGGTTGGTTTTTTTTTCGGAAAACGATTCTAAAGATATGAATGAGTGCCAAAATAGTATGAATTGACTTGCAGAACTACAACCTTTAACACTACAAATACAGTAAAAAACAATACATTCTAATCTGTGAACGGTATCAGCAGCTAACTGGGATCACAGAGTTTTCAAAAATGTGTCTTGTTTTGCATATTCACAAAAAATCATATGAAGTTACACAATTGGTTTTTTTTTCGGAAAACGATTCTAAAGATATGAATGAGTGCCAAAATAGTATGAATTGACTTGCAGAACTACAACCTTTAACACTACAAATACGGTAAAAACAATACATTCTAATCTTTGAACGGTATCAGCAGCTAACTGGGATCACAGATTTTTCAAAAATGTGTCTTGTTTTGCATATTCACCAAAAATCATTTGAAGTTACACAGGTCTTCAAGACATCAAGCTTCTTCTCTTCATTTCTTCCCTTATTCTTATTGTTGAATGACTTAATTTTAGCTGAAAGGTTTTCATATTTATAAAACTCTGTTTGATGTTGAACTTCAAAGTTCTCTCCTTTAAGGCGATTCTGCACACGCATAGCTTATTCACAACAGTAATTACAAGACATCTATGCTGTATCACAGCAAACTGTACATGTTTACTACAAAATTGCTGCCATGTAAAAGAAGAAAAAATTAGTCATTTAAATATAGTCTAAGAGGAACAGAATTAAACAAAAAGCCCAATATGACTAACACCTTTGTCAGAGAAAAGAAAGCAAGTGTAGGTCCTAGTTCAGGTTCACACCGCTGTTTAGGAAAGCAGTAAGAATACATCAAACATTATCTACAGATTACATTTCTAGGATTTACTAACATGCTTCAGTGTAATTTGGTTGTAATTTCACCAATATATCACTGCTGTGAGCCTAAATAGAGATGTGAATTCTAATTCATTCATGATGTTTTAGTATGACAATGTAAAGTGTTAGAGGGAATAATTCTTTCTCATTAGCAGAAGCAAGACATCTTGTAGCACATTTAGTCAGAGAAGCTTCAAATAACTTCAGCACAGTGTCCTGATATACTATTGATGAGTTGATCTTCAGAACAGGTTATGCTGTTTATTTCAAATCAGTCACTTTCCTGTTCAACTAATATTCAACTCATCACTATATAATGCTCAGTTATCCATAACAGTGAAAGATATTTTGTGAATGAGGCTTCCAGCTCTTCAAAACGTCTCAGCTGCAGTTTCACGTCTACCTTGTTTCACCTATACCTACAGAGAAGATATTCTCTGTGTGCATTTATTCATTTAAGGACTGGAGAGATGACCTTCCTGTTAATGGAACAAGCTACAAGAACAAAACTTGTTTGTAACCACGTCTTGCATGCTGTACATGCCCAAAATCAGTTATCTTGTACTTGCAAAATATACTTTTGTTCAGACTTACCTTTGAATGGTATTCTAAAGCATCCAGTTCACCTTGGTTGAATACACATTTCCTTTTACGTTTCTGCAGAATGAGCAAACAGTGGAAAAAAAAATCCATATTACTCCATGATTAAAGAAAAAAAAAAAAAGATCAAACACATCTGAACTACAAATTAACTCTTTTAAAAGCAGAAGAAACTTCCATCTCTTCCTATCGGAAGTTTAAGTTCAATATGCAAAAAGATGAGCTCAAAATACCTAGGCTGCTGTAGGCATTCTCAAGGTGCAGAGGCTTAAAGCTGTGTTATGTTACTCACGGCACTGGGATCTGAAGGTACCTACTGCATGCCACAGTTCATGTTCATACTACCTTTGGGACCATACTAAAAGGTATGTGTTCAGCTGCCAAGTGCAGTTTACCAATAACAGGAGAAAATTAACTAGGTCTTCACAATTACATTTGTTGGTTTAGACCTGAGACTTATTCTTTTTGGTCCATAAGGAACAGTACTGAACATTCTACATACTGAGAATAAATTCAACTGTCCTTCCTTCCTGGTTAATCTGTACAATCTTGACAGCTACCACCGTTTCAGCTCAAGTGCCTGATCACAACCCACTGTAAGCAACCCACTGCTTTTGAGTCACAGGATGCACATTACTGATGTAAGGGACACAGGAATATCCTCATGAGTGCTTACATTTTCCATGCATCTTAAAATCTATTGTGGAAAAGTTCCTGCTCTCCTACATAACCTCAGGAAACTGAAATGTGCAAAACAATGTTAGTGGTATACTATTTACCAGGGAATTACTGTAGTTTACTGTATTACGGAGAACATACCTTCCTAGCACTGGCAACAGAATCTCCGACGCCACTCTTGGTTCCTTCTCGATGTTCCTCCCTGTCGCTGTTGGCCTTTACTTCTGTGAGACTCACCTCAGAGCATCCCTGCCACAACTGCTCCTCAGGAGCTGCAGCTATATGGGGCTTAGAAACGTCAAAGAACTCCTCCCGAAACGTGTATCTTATTTTTGCTGTTTTACCTTCTGTTTCTATCGCATCTCTAGGACCAGGAATGGGACGATCTCTTGATGAGCAGGTGGCAGCAAAGGTAGAAGTCGCATGACAATCTTCGGTAGAAGTGGCAGAAGGTTTGAGAGTGACACTACCAGGGTATGCAAAGGAGTCACAGACCTCATAGCCACACTGGTTGATGAAAGAGAGATGATCCACGAGCCACCCCGCTGTCAGCCGATGTACCACAGACATCATAGCTCCCCTCTTCAGGAAGAAAAACCAACTCCTTGAAACTGTAGCCGGTAATCATACGCCCTTCCTGGAGCAAACTCCTCCTGTGGGAATTTTTTTAAGGGTTCACTTTGCAGAATTATCACTGCTTAATACAGTGGGACCTATCTTCTGACCGACATGTCCACGCGCACACTGTAGAAACATCTGACTTCAGCTGGCTTCCCCACTGTGACTCCTTACCTCTTTCACTTTTTTATAGTAAGCAAGTTTAAGTAAGTTTCTGTAATATCATACCGACATGCAGAAACAGACTTCACAATCTGTAAGACTGTAAAGTAGGTATGTTTATTCAGCGCTGGGCAGCACGGAGGGTAGTCCCACCAAAGTCGTGTGCACCACAACACGGCAGCTTGCCCCATTTATATGTTGCAGTAGCAAAGCGTTACATATACATGAAGTTTCCCAATACGCCTATACATAGGCATAACCTGTCCCCACTTCATATTAAAATTAGTTTCAAAAGGTCATTTCTGTAAGTCCCTCCTGACTGCGCATGCTCAGTGATTTGAGTCGGTGGTCTTCAGGGGTCGTTTACTTCATCCACTCCTCTTCTTCACCTTGTCCTTTTGGTGAACTCCAGCTTCTACCCCCCTTATTCCACTGTCAGAACAACACAGCCGGTACCAACCGGCTCCCCATCCTTGCCTCTCCTCATATCGACAAAGTGCCAGACCCTTCATTCTCCTACAGGCCTTCCAAGGCTGGCAACAAAGATGGGCCATTTGCTACTAATCTCTCCTCTTCCATATTCCCTACAGTGTTAGTTTCTCACCTATAGTTCACTTCATATGATTAGTAAGTTAGCCTAAAACACAATGCTAGCGATTTAATATGGATCTACAGTTGGCTTCGCAAAGGTCCTTTTGTTAACCCTTTTGCATCCCTTCAACACAGTACAGATTTACTCTAAGATGACGCTTTTAACAAGCTAGAAAACACCATTACGGCCCAGCAACTTCATAAACCAAGACTTTATACGGCAGCACCCAGGGGCAGCAACAGAAGCACGGGGGCAGCCGCGGCACCAGCGCAGCAGAGGCCAGGCCCC
>NW_009270000.1:18649-26730 GCF_000687185.1 Egretta garzetta | reverse complement strand
AAGCCGTTACGGAGGTGGGTAGGGAGGGGGCTGCCCTCCGCCTCCGCCCCCGTCCGTCCCTACGGGCACAGAAAAGCCCCGGGGCTCGCCATCGCGTAGCAGCGCTGGACGCACTTACCACCGCGGCTCCGCTTCTCGCTAGCGCCGCCATCTTGTTGTACGGCCACGACCTTTTCTCCTAAGAACTTCCGGGGGAATCAGGCGGGGTGTGCGGGTGAGCAGCCGGGCAGGCGGAAGTGACAACAAACAAACACGCCCCCCTTCACTCCTTACCCTGCTTCTTCGCCGCTCCGCTGTGACGTAATGCGCTGCGGCGCGCAGCGTGACGTAGTCGGCGGGCGGATTTGAAATTGCGAGGAAGGAGTCGGCGCCCTTAACGGTAAAGGCTGGGTTGCTGGGGGGTCCGGGCCCAGGCCCAGCGGCGGGGGGGAGCGTGTCGGTGTGGAAACGCCGCGGGCTGCCCTGTTTGCCTTCGGCACCGTTTAAACGCGCTATTAACGCAAATGGTTGTAGCGGTGCCCAGTTCTGCCGCACTCCCACCATTTTTTTTTTTCCCTTTTTTTTTTCTGCTGACGTGTTGACTTTAGCAAACCCGCTCTTGAACCTGTCATTTGGTATGCTTATGAAAACAATTTACTCTGTCTGCCGCGGATCCCTGGTAAAGTAATGGAAGAATACAGCTTCTTCCCCAGAGAAAATGAGGCCATGGATAAGCTGCCCTATGAAGTGGGCCTAAGCTAAACTTCTGTCATGGTTTGGGAGAAATGGAGCTAGAACTGTGATCGTGATACACAATTTATACTGATAACGTGTTTTGGTAACGTTTGTAACAAAGGTTTTTCAATTAGTTATAATTTAGCCATTTGAGCCCACCCCACAAATAAAATAGATCCTCTGTAGAGGGCAAGAGTTGGCATTTTTTTCAGAGTTAATTCTATTTACATCAAAATCTCACTTAATACCGCTGTGGGGGCAGTTCAATACTTCTGGTTTGATATATATTTTATGTATGTAATGTAAAGATAGCCATAATGTTATCTCAGGATAGGCTTTCCAGTTATTGTGCTATGATACTGTGAGATCGCTTGCAAAATCAATAAGCAGGCTCAGAATTAGTGGCTAAGGAACACATGGGTGGCTGAAGTGCTAGAAACAGCAGTCATGTTAGTGTGGCCTTCCTCTCAGCTGATTGGAATGAAAAACTTCTTAAGCTGTTTTGCTTTTGGAACCTGTAGGTTAGAAATGACCAGATATAAATGAAGGCCATATAGTAGGTTTGGAACAAGCACTGGCACTTTCATCAGTAAAATGCTTAATTTGAAAGGTTGTGCCTCCAGCTATGTGGTTCTGGAGTCTAACATACACCATTTTTTTTCTTTTTTCTTTTTTTTTTTTATTAAGAGAACCCAATATTTCTGTAAACTGTTACACTGGTTGGTCCAAAATACAGTTCTGCTTGCTTATTCTGACCCTTTAGAAAGTCTTTGTGGTGTTTAAAAGAAGAAAATACTGAGAGATTGTGATTTACAGTTTAGTCACAATGAGACGAAGCTCAAGTATTGCAGGAAGCACTGGTCGGCAATCTATGATGGCACTGAGAGTGCAGGACAACAACAAAATGGGTCTTCAAACACCTCAGACGTAAGTGTTGCTGATCATCTTGCTATGAATAGGTATATAAAACAAACTCTGAAGGGGTTTACTGTGTATTTGAGTGTGTGAGTAGCAACTGGAAAAAAAAAAAAATGGGAGCAGTGAGAAGAAAACTCCCTGTAGCCAAGGTTATTTGCAGAACTGCTCCAGTTCTGCAGAAAACTTTCTTTAGTCTATTTGTATACCTGTGACATTTCAAATTGTAACAGTTTTTCTTACATATTTCTTAGGAGGTGGCTGGGGGTGTGTGTGTATAAAATGTATGCTTACAAATCTTCTTGCAGAAGTAGTTTTGATAACGGACAAATAATGCATTAAAATCAGTTGACTTTTCTCAGGTGTTGCTATGCTGAAGATGCTTAAGCTTATGTGCATGTATTTATAGTTTTCTTACACAAGCAAAAAATGAAATGGTAGAAATAGTCACTTGAATCCTTCTCCCTATCCTCCAGGAAGGACAGAGGTACATTTGGGAAGCTGAGCATGAGCAAGCCTACACCTGGAACTTCGGAAAGAAAAGTCAGCTTTTTTGGGAAGAGGTATCAATAGCTTTAGATGTCTGTACTGCAAATTAAAACAGTAACAGTCCCACATCATTTTGTAATTTTTCTTTCTTGACAGATTTTCATTATAGGGAATAATGTCTGCCTCCTTCAGGTCTGCCTTCCTCCGCTCTTTGATCACTAAACAATATTGCTGTGGAGCAGGAATTGCTTTGAGAGCTGTTCATCCTTTTGGGAATGATAGGCACTGCAGACCTTAAGAGCTCCACAATATATTTGCCTGTTTAAGGAAGAACAATGTCTCCAGTACATTACGCCTTAGTTTCTTCTCTCTAAGATGCAAACCTTGCAAAATTCTATAATCTTTCAGCTTAGTTCATGGCTTTTTATGTTCTGATGTCTTGCAGGTATCTTCTTTCACAGGACCCCACTGTTGCAGAGAGCTATGCCTTTTAAATATTCCTTAAATATTTTAGTCTTATTTTCAGTCACCTGCATCATTTTGTTCCTTCATCTTTGGGTTATTTTTCTGCTCTATAAAACTTCATTTCTTTCAATAAACTAAAGAAATTATGCATCTCGGATGCATCTGTTGTATGTGTGCATCATGGCTTTCAGGCTGATGTTGTTTTTCCAATCATCCTAGATAAAGAGAAGCCTTCAGGCATTCTTTTGCATAAGAAATGCAAAAGAAACCTAAAAATAGCAATTGTAGTGACTTAAATATTAAGAGCTCTTCTTTACATGTATTGTCACAAGAACTATATTTGGGTTTTTTGTTCTTAGAACTAGCGGGGCTGGAGGTTCACGCAACAGCCAGTATGGTGTGTTTGGTACAGAGAAGATCAAGGATCCCAGGCCACTTCATGACAAGGCATTCATCCAGCAATGTATCAAGCAGCTTTGTGAGGTAACTTAGTAACTTATTCTAAATGTACGTTATTGGGCATAAAAGATACTAATCAAAATATTTGTTTTTCATGGTTTCAACTTTAGATTTTATTTAGCGACTAATATGCCATGGGTTTTTTTTCTCAGTTTCTTGGTGCGAATGGTCAGAACCCTAATGTTTCCGTGAAATCACTACAGTCTCCATCAGTTAAGGACTTTTTAAAAATCTTCACTTTTATTTATGGATTTCTCTGCCCTTCTTATGAACTGCCTGACTCAAAATTTGAAGAGGAAATTCCCAGAGTTTTTAAAGAGCTTGGGTAAGATCATTATTGCTAGTCTCTTGTGCTAAATAGATAAGATACAGCTAGAAATTTAAAAGCTAAGAATTCTGTGTGATAGCTGGGAAGAATAGATAGGCTTCTTTATTCAGATGAGACTCTGAAAATACAATGTTGTGATTATTTTGTTTCATTTTTTTTAGCTCTAAGTTTACTCTCTGATTCTCAGACTCTACATTTTATATTTGAACTTGCAGAACTATAGGCTCTTGGAAGCTTGCTTTGTACAGTAAAATCTCATTATCTTTATTTGTGTTAAACTTTGAAAGACAGACACAGTTTTTTTGATAGACTATTCTGGTTCGTCCTGTTAAAATCCAAGAACTAAAAAAAATATTTCAGAATGTCAGATCCAGTTCACTTAGTTAAAAGTAATTTTTCCTGTAATTTCTCTCATTCTGTTTTCAAAGCAGGGGGTGGAAATAACAAAAATGACTGCTGAGGTTAAAAAAAAAAAAAAAACCAACCAAGCAGCTGGGTGGTTTATTTGTAATTTTGTTCAGTAAGTGTTTGGAATCATTAATGCACCAACACTTTCCAAGAAAGAAAATCCTCTGCTTGTTGATAATGGTGACTTCTCAGTCTCATTAAAAAAAAAAAGTGACGTATATTTTACTTCTGAAATTTGAGCCCATGATGGCATGAAAGTGCCAAGGCTCGTTAGATGTAGGTATAAGTCTGTTCTATTCACTCCTCAGTATTTTAATAAAACGTTGTTTTAACCTATAACATTTGAAACTGCAGACCTAGCTGAAATGTTGAAAAGGCAGTTGCTCCCAAGAGGCTTTACTCTGCTGCACCGTGTAATCCTAGATAAAAAGTTCTTTTGAGAACTTGCTTTAAATTGTCTTTTGGGAGTTAGAAAATGGGCCTAAATAATTCATTTTTAAAAATTCTTAGGCTGAATGGTTCACGAGCGCTTATTTAGAACTGTCAGTTTATCAGTAGCTTCTTGCCCTATATTGTTAAAATAACTTTGGGCAGCTGTCAGTCAGATGGACTAAAATCTGCACTTCTGTGTTCCTTGATGTGTAGAACATTTTGAGAGGATGCCTGTAATGAGAAGTATAGCCTTTGTGTGTTCCATATTTATAGGTAATATTAATAATTTGATATGCAACTGTTCTGAAATTATTTTCTGTAATTGCCTGACAACAAGCTGATTGTCAGCTGCTTTTCTGTTTTCAAAGTGCATTTGACATAAGAAGCAAGAATCTTGCCCTCAAAGAACAGGACTCCTGTGTTTCAGTTTGTTTTCATGTGTTAGGGAATCTTTCAGGCTTGCACACCCAGTTTGGAAGTCTAAACATCATCCACTGGACTATTACTCCTCGCATTTCTTGCCTTTCCTTTGAGGTCTTTGTCTCATCATAAATCACCTCATGCTCAAAGGGCACCCACTTCTTTTTCCTTACAGTGCCCATCTCTCCTCCCATAGTAGCTTCAGAAGACGACAGATCTAGCTGCTACCAAGACCAAAGCAACACGCTAAGCTGAATAGAAGGGGGCTAAGGAGCATGTGATGGAACAGTTTACACTTTTTTTTTTTTTGTACAAGGCCTTAATTGTTCCTAATCTTTGGATACGCAAAAAAAAAGTCCATTTCTTCAATGATTTATTCAATAGCTAGCCGGTCAAGGGAGCTGATTCTGCCACTCTGCACTGGTGTGGCCCCACCTCAAGTAATGTGTGCAGTTTTGGGCGCCCCATTATAAGAAGGACATCAAACTATTAGAGCGTGTCCAGAGGAGGGTGACCAAGATGGTGAAAGATCTCAAGGGCAAGAGTTACAAGGAGTGGCTGAGGTCACACTTGGTTTGCTCAGCTTGGAGAAGAGAAGGCTGAGGGGTGACCTCATCACAGCCCACATCTTCCTCAAGGGGGGCAGCAGAGGGGGAGGTGCTGATCTCCTCTCTCTGGTGACCAGCAGTAGGACACGAGGAAATGGAATGAAGCTGCATCGGGGGAAGTTCAGACTGGACATTAGGAAAAGGTTCTTCACTGAGAGGGTGGTCAGTCGGTCACTGGAACAGGCTCCCCAGGGAAGTGGTCACGGCACCAAGCACATCAGTTCAAGGAGTGTCTGGATGACGCTTTTAGTCATGTGGTGTAGTTGTAGGTAGTCTGCAAGGAGCAGGGAGTTGACCTATATGATCTTTATGGGTCCCTTCCAACTTGAGTTACTCTATGAATCACAGAACGAGAAACCCATGATAATTGAATAAAATAGTGCTGTAAGAACTCAGCTTATCTCCCTTTGATGTACAGTATAAAGTACAATTGAGTTTGTTCTTCCTTCTGTGCCTTGATCTACATGTAAAAGTGTGCTGTTTTGTTTTAATCACTGTTTGCCACAACTATTAAAAATGTGTTTTCTTTTGCCTTTTAGGTACCCCTTTCCTTTGTCAAAAAGCTCCATGTACACAGTGGGAGCACCACACACGTGGCCTCAGATCGTGACAGCTTTGGTTTGGTTAATTGATTGTGTCAAGGTAGTGTTTGTCATCTTTAAGCCAAATATTTTCACTTTTCAGGCTGCAATGTTAGTTTCAATACCGATCTCTTAAATGTTTTCTAAACATCTCTGTTTGACATTTGTGTAAAGAAAAAGGTAGGTGTTCTTACCTGCCATCTGGGTGCTAGCCCTTAGCCTTACTTTTAGTAATTTTTAAACTGTGTTTTTAATGTTATGATAATACTTGTGTATGAGAAGAGGGAAGAATTATTATATACATACATTAAAATGTGGAAGGTTAATGGGTATAATCATGTACCTTCAGTGCAGATCTTCTTGTGACATCTGCCATCTTCTCCTAAATTTGAACTCTAAGGATGGAATTTTCAATAGCAAGTATTCAGTGCCCTGTGATTGTTGTATAGAGTAGAGTGGTTTGTGTTTGGGTGGGGTTTTTTGTTTGTTGTTTTAATAGTGGTAACTCTCTGCTGCTAGCTGAGGTCCAAGCAAAATTTGGAGTCTGTGACAGAAGTTCACCACTGCTCAATGGGGCACACACAAAAATCCCATCCTTTATGCTGAAAGGACACATTTGGCTTAGAAGGTGACTTGGCAGTGTTGAATGTCTGGTGAATGTCTCTTCATCTGTGCTTTTAGTTGGCTAAACAGAGGCTCATTACCCTGATGTGATTGGTCACGTTCTGAAGCAGCACCATGACACCCTGCTTGCTGAAATCCTAATGCAGTGTTACTTTGCTTATCATGAACGTGAAACTAATATGAAAACTAATGGGGATCTTCACACTTGCTCTTTGTATGTACACCTGTGCCTTTCAGCTGTATACTGCCATGAGGGAAAATGCACCATCGTTTGATGATGGACAGAGCTGGGGAGGAGAGACAGATGATGGAATTGTACATAATAAGGTACCATAAAAAGTAAATGACTGTCAGAATTGTTCAACTGAATTTTGCCACATGCTGTAACAACACAATTTAAATACATGACACAACAATTTTAACTGTATTCATATATTCTGTTCAGTTTTACATTCAGAGTTCTCTAGGAAATGTAGCATTATATAAAAAGCCTGATCAACTAGTTTCCTGTGCAGGCATCATGGCCAGTCTATTGGTGAAGACTGGGTATTAAATTGAAATGCCTTATTCTCTGAGTTGCTGCTGTTTCTGTTCAACTTTGTGGAGGACTGGAGGCATTATGCTGTTCGTTCATTGTACCCTTAGCAGGGTCTCAGGTACATTTCTCTTAACCTTAGAAAACTCAAGTGCTGAACAGCAGTACAGTGTAAAGACTGACTTAATTATAAATGTGGTGGTGCCTGATAGTATCTACTCAGTTTACTGTTTAAAAGTTGGTGGTAATGTTTAATTTCCGAGCCACAAAATAGGGTGGCAATGTAATTCAGGGACTTAAAAATCCAGCAGCTAGCTTTCTTTCTAATTTATCAAAGATTACCAGTGCTATTCAGATTTAACTCAGTGTTAACTCACAGCAGATGTTTGGAAAGGGTTGTATGATATGCCAGAACATTTAATTAGAAAACTGTAAAAATTAAATTAAATCAGAATTTTGGACTAAGGTTACAAACCTGGCAGTTGATAAGGAAAAATGCTTTTAAACTAAATGTCTGCTTATACACTGATACATATGCATATATGTTGACACAAAATTTACAATACTGGAGTAATTGCTTCTGGAAGTTCTGTAATTTAAAGCCTCCAGTAAATTATTTTTCTAGATCAGTTCTCTGACATCTGCACATCTGAAGAATAGTGGCCATATTTACTGAAGAGGTCTGTCAAATAGATGTGCAGGTTCACTAAACTAGCCCAAGAGGATCATATTATGCTCCAGGCTTGGGGAAGAGTGGCTGGAAAAAGGGCCTAGGGGTGTTAGTTGACAGCCGGCTGAATATGAGCCCGCAGTGTGCCCAGGTGGCCAAGGAGGCCAATGGCATCCTGGCTTATATCAGAAATAGTGTGGCCAGCAGGAGCAGGGAAGTGATCGTGCCCCTGTACTCAGCACTGGTGAGGCCACACCTCAATGACTGTGTTCAGTTTGGGGCACCTTACTACAAGAAGGACATTGAGGTGCTAGAGCATGTCCAGAGGAGAGCAACAAAGCTGGTGAAGGGTCTGGAGCACAAGTCTTATGAGGAGCGGCTGAGGAACTGGGGTTGTTTAGCCTGGAGAAGAGGAGGCTGAGGGGGGAGACCT
>NW_009270000.1:0-18602 GCF_000687185.1 Egretta garzetta | reverse complement strand
AGGTAATGGGCAATAGGAGTAGAGGAAACGGCCTCAAGTTGCGCCAGGGGAGGTTTAGATCGGACATTAGGAAAAGTTTTTTCACTGAAGGGGTTGTCAAGCATTGGAACAGGCTGCCCAGGGGAGTGTTTGGGTCCCCATCCCTGGAGGTATTTAAAAGACGGGTGGACAAGGTGCTTAGGGACATGGCTTAGTGGTGGGGATGGCAGGGCTAGGTTAACAGTTGCAACTGATGATCTTTAAGGCCTTTTCCAACCTAAGCGATTCTATGTGCTTCAAGATAATAAATTCCTAAACATTGTATCTACTATCCTTGTTAGATCCCAGAAAAATGTATCCACTATTTCCAGACCTTTCTTAATGTGAATTCTAGGTGCATCCTTCTGCCTGGATATAATTTGTCAACATTCTATGTTTTAAGGGAGGAAAAAAAGTTTATTTTTACACAAGTGCAGTCAAACTAATGAAAGATATTTTTGGTGTCTGTTTAATTCCACTGATTGAGTAGATTTAGACTATCTAGATGTTTTACAGCCCTTTGAATCATTGAAAAGAAAACTTTTTTTAAATTGTTTTCAGCTTTTCATGGACTATGCTGTAAAGTGCTATGAGCTCTTCATGAAAGGGAGAGATACTTTTGAAGAATTGGATGCAGAAGTGCAGTCAAAATTAAGTAAGTTTTCATGTTTTAATGAAGTTTTTAATTGTGTTACTGCTTTCTTTTCTCCTAGCATCAGTTTTCTCAGTTTACAAGTGAAAGTGATCTGAGGTAAGGGAACCTGAAATTCCCAAGTACCTCTTGGCATACTTTGACTCAATTCTCTTCTTTTTATGCAGTTACTATTACAGGCAGACAGGTCATGCTTTGCTGTCAGCTGTATCTGTGTAACTCTATTGTATTCAATGGCTTTGTGACAGAAAAGCAATATATGGTTCTTCAGACACAAATTCCATCTATGCAGATGATTCTTGTTTCTGTCTGACGAAGTTAACAATCCAAAAAAAAAAAAAATTACCAGAGGATTCACATTTGATGAATAAGAAAGTTCAGCTTCAAAAAGCTCTGAAAACAGTCTGTAAGAGTTCCAAACTCTGTCGTGAAGGTTCCCATATATGATTCAGCATGCACCTCTATTTGACTTCAGGGAGATTATTAAATTTTTTGGCTCATTCATTTCATCACCTACAGAAATATAAACAGAATACGAGAACAAGGAGGAAAAAAGTTCTCACTTTCTGTGCCCTCCTATGAGAAGCCAGGCTAAGGACACTTCTGTTGCAAGCTGGATCCATCCGTTGGAGAGGAAACATAAGCTACCAGACTATTACTAGACATTAGTAGGAAAAAGTAATCACAAAAGATGTCTATGGCGAGGAAGTATGTGGATGAGAAAGGATTGTACTGATCAAACTACCTTGTGAAGCTGTAACAGATGAAACATCTAACAACCACTGTCCTATAGTGTGGGCTGTATGAGAGTTTGGAAGCTGACCTCACAGGAGTGATTTTGAGTTCTTTTATGACATGAGGACTGAAAAACTCATTCCTTTTCTTGTTTGTTTTGGGTTTTCTGCCTATTTGCTTTGTAAAGAAAGGGGTTTTTTGATGGATTTGCTGGGTTTTTTGAGTTTTTGGGGGGGGGGTTTAGCTTAAAATAATTGTCCAGATAATGGGTATTTACTGTCCTGAAGCTGAAGCACAGATGTTCAGATTACTTGATGCTGTTCAGTGAGATTAATTTGTAAACACCCCGCCTCCTTTTTTTTTTTTTCTCCTAGAGGATTTATTTAATATAGATGAATTCCAGATAGAAGGTTTAGTAGCTGACAACAAAAGACTTCATGAAGAGATTGCAAGACTAGAAAAAGAAAAGGAAAGCGAGCCGGTTAGTAAATTGTGTCTATGTTTGTTTATACGGTGGAGTTGAAATTTCTATTATTGACCATTGTCGTCATTATTAAATAAAGATACTGATGATACAATACAACAAATGCAGAATTATTTTCAGGGGTCTGTGAGATTTTAATTACACCAGGTTATTACAGACCCTATGCCATTCTAGTACAAGACATTTACTGTGGAGTCTTCAGTTGCTATTTGTTTGATATTGTGCAGATATTTTCAGGTATAGAGGTCTTGCATTGGCTGAAATATTAATAAAATACTTGAACCTTTTTTCTTTTTTTTTTGGACTTCAACATTGTCTTTTCCAAAAGCATTTGGTGTGAGAACTTCTTAGGGGATGAAAGCATGGGATTCAATGGTAGCAATACATTTGGGGGAAAATATTTTGTTTGAAAAGACAGATTCTTCATTGTGAGTTTAAAAATGGTTTAGTGGCTGTGCAGCTGGCAAATTGAGCCTCCTGCCTACTGTGCAAAATGTGCTGCTTGCATTCCCAGCTTTCCTTGCCCTTAGTTTTATTTGCCCTTAATCTATTATTATACATCAGTTGTGAATTACCTGTAATAAGAACTTTCTTAATGAAATGCCATATGCAAATCAAAGACTAAATGCTGAAATGCAAGAATTAAGGTACAAACCATCTTTTCAGACTTTTTTGTTTTTATTTTAAAGATGCTTAAGTTGGTTCGGCTGTCACAGAGATATAAAATTAAAGAACTTTGTGGTTTTATTTATACTATTGAATTTGACCAATTACTTTGTTGTCTTGTCTGGAAAGTAAGATCATTATTTTAGATTAATATAATAGTGGTTGTTCTTTCCATCCATTTACTAGGATCGTAGAGTATCACTACGAAATGTGAAATCATCTCTTCAAGCAGATGTCCAGAAATACCAGGCATATTTGGCTAATCTGGAATCTCATATAGCGATCCTTGATCAAAAACTGGAAGGTGTCAATGAGGAAGTTGAGACAGTGGGTAAGACGACCTTAGTCACAAATGGGATGGTAAAGCTAGAAATAGGTTTAAAATAATTGTAAATCTCAGCTTCAGGACAGAGTTGAGATACTTAGTGCATGACGATGGTACAAAAAACTTTCCAAAATGGATGCTGATAAGGAGATTTTTTTGGCTGATAGCTGTTTGTACACTAGAGGAATGAAATACAGACATTATTTACTCATAAAAATACAGAAAGATTAGATTTATCTGTATAGACTGGTATTTTACATCCATTTCATAAATGTTTTGTGAACTTAGAAATGGAAGTAGAAGCAATGAAGCAGGAGAATGCCCGGCTCCAGCACATCTTTGATAACCAAAAGTACTCAGTTGCGGATATTGAGAGAATAAATCATGAGAGAAATGAGTTGCAGCAAACCATTAACAAGCTGACTAAGGAAGTGGAAGCAGAAGAACATCAGCTGTGGAATGAGGAGCTAAAATATGCTAGGAATAAAGAGGCGGTATGTGAAAACCTTACTGCACTGAGAAGTGGCTATCAGTTTTCATCATTCAAGCTTAAACTTGGGACTTGGACTATTGCTAACCTTTCCTAAATAGTCTAACAACACAGATATGTCTTAACAGACTAAAGTTACAAGAATGGCTTCTGTTTATAATATCTCTGAAAAGTATTTCTCTTTTTATTCTGCCTCTTTTCTGTTCTGAGCATAATGTAAATTCGTTCTTTTCATTTTTTTCTGCATAAGGGACATAGCTAGAATATGCACCACTGTCAGCTCTCCCTGTTATAGCATCAAGAGCTTTGATAACATTAGCTTGAAACTGCTTTGATAACACAAGCAATTTCACGCTAATGTTAAGATTTCATAGCAAGGAGGTAATGCAAAACTTGTGCTCTGAATCAATATCACTGCATGCATTTAGAGCTAGATTGGTCCCTTATGTGGAAGTTCTAAGATATTTTAAGGGCCAAATTCAATTCCTTCAAACCAAATGAAAAGAAGTGGTCCTGGAAGTGGTGAGATTTAAAAGCTTCTGCTTTGCTAGATGGAGAACTAAAAAAAAAAGTTTCAAATGTGTTTTGCATTTGGCAGGGTTACACTTTATCAAGCATTTGGTATTAACTTAAACTCCTGTGTGCAAGTATGAAGCACATAAAACTGGAAAAAATACTGATGTTGTTTGGTGTTTGCATATAAATAGTATTCGGTAATCAGAACATAGAGCGTTCAATACGCTTTGTCTAGAGGTATGCTCAATTTTGTTACTAGGATGTGTGGCTATGTGGCATTTTCTGAGAGAAGGCATATTAACATGATGACTGATCATTGTTTTAGTTATTTGTATTATTTCCAAGCATGTTTTTCCTTCTCTATCAACTAATCCTCAAAATTGAGGCAGGAAAAAATATGGCAGATGAGTAGGGAAGACCACAGGTGAAACCATTCAGTCTCACCCGTACACCCTGAGAAACTTTGTAGAGCAAGCTCTGAAAAACAGCTCTTAATCCAAACAATGCAGACTGCTGGGCTGTCGCTACATACGGCTCTTGCGTACTGTGGCATGACATGGAATCACGTTTGTACAGAGCAACTCAAAATCCTGTTTGAATTACTATATGAATACTTCTTGCAAAGCTTTTCACTTGTGTTTCTTCTATGATTTTTGCCCTTTTCTCCTCTAACAGATTGAAATGCAACTGGCAGAGTATCATAAACTGGCTCGAAAGCTGAAATTAATTCCAGTAAGTGCTGAGAATTCCAAAGGCCATGACTTTGAGATTCAGTTTAATCCTGAGGCAGGACCAAATTGCCTAGTCAAATACAGAACACAGATCAAGGTAAGTAGAGTCACTGAATACAGAATGTTTCTGTTACCATTCTCAACAACAACAAAAGAAAAGTGTTCCTTTGGAAATGTTGGAAAGGTCTCTCTTAACCTCTCCATGAGACTTCATTGAAAAGCTTGTGTGATGCATTGCCATAAATACATTATAGTATAGGAAGGAAATTTAATATTGGAGGGTACAGCAGCCTAAATAAATATGGGAGAGGGAAAAGTTGTACTGAGGTATATCTTAGTTTAAACTAACAAATTGCATTAGCCAGATCTTCTTGTCCGTGTATTACAGGCTCCCCTTATGGAGATCATAAACCAGACTGAGGAAGAAATTAGGAAAGCTACTCAACGGAAGATGACTTTGGAAGATACTTTGGAACAGGTGTGTTGATTAATGAAGATTAGGAATAAGATACCGTAACATTATCTGCTGGTGTCATATGACTTTTTGCATGGGTGAAGTGTGGCGTGGTGGGTTGTTTGGGTTAGTTTTGTTGGGTTGGTTTGGGGTTTTTTTGTTGAGATTGGGGTTTTTTTGGAGGGGGGGAGGAGGCAGGGAGGAAAGCTGTGAGAAGATTGCTTTAATTATGATGGAACCTAAAAGTGTTTGTGAGAATTATGGTCTCCTGTTGGTTGAAATAATGTGTATTCACTGCATTAAAGATTATGCAGCGAACATGTATTTGACCATAAACATTAGAAAGATTTGTTTTTAATAAGTTGACTATTCCAGTCTTTTGTGTGGCTTACCATCGCTGACAAGTTGTCATTGGGAAGATTTTTAGCAATATTGGGTTCAGCATGCATTGGAAGAAGAATAATTTTATTTCCCTATTCTTTTTCCCCTACCTCAGTTCCTATTGCTGAGCATGACACTGTATGGTATGGCATATCCTCTTGGCCAGTTTTGGTCAGCTGTCTCCTGCCTATGCACCTTCCCAACTTCTTGCCTACCCCTGCCCTGCTCATTGAGGGGCCATGGGAGGGAGAGAAGGCCTTGATGCTGTGCAAGCGCTGTACAGCAATAGCCAAAGCATTGGTGTGTTACCAACACCGTTTTAGTCACTTACCTGAAACAAAGCACCGTACAGGATGCTGTGAAGAAAGTTAACGTCATTCCAGCCTGGACCAGCTTAAATATTGTCTTGGTCGTGTTTTCATTCTAGGTGAATGTAATGGTAGTGGACAAGAAAAGCAGTGTGAAAATGCTGAAGGAAGAAGCTGAAAAGCTGGATGATCTTTACCATCAGAAGCTTAAGGTAGAATTTGTTATAGGTTGATGACAATTTATCATTAATGATATCCTTAGTCTTTGTATTTATACATAAGTTTTTGGTTGGCATTTTTGTTTGGACCTCTGCCCTTGCCTCCTTCCATTCCTCTTGCAGGATTCTCTCATTCTTTTCAGACATATTTGAGTGCTACCTTAAGTGAGTCAGTTTTCACTTTCTGGTATGAGAATCTGGCATCACATACTTTGGCAGATCCTGTAAATTATAAGCTGCTACATCCAGTAATAAAAGCAGCAGCAATCATCTCCTGACCTCAGGATATCTCAAGGCATGTGCTTGAAGGGGATTTTAGAGTTAACAGAATCCACCTTGTCTATAATAAATACAGTTTTTAGTAAACATGTTTAATCAGTTTATTAAAAACTAAGGAAAACATTTTTTGACTAAAAGCACATTAAATGTTTTAATTACATAAAATAGTTGCTTGCTTTGTTTTTCTTTGCCGGAAGGGAGCAGTCCCTATCCTTTTCCTCACTTCTAGTTTAGCAACAAAACGTAGCCCTCTCAGATAACAACTAAGCGGCTGCTCAAGTACCTCCCAACTTCTCCAACAGCGTGGCTTTAGAGGGGCAGTGGTCCCCAGGAGAAAAATGCTTTTTGAACTATGCTAGCGTTTAACACCTGCTCTTTCAGATCCAAACTTCTGCACTATAACCACAGAACAGGGTTATTGCATTGCTGATGCCTGCTTAGGTGGCTGAAGGCAAGTCATTTCATTTATTGCTTTCAAAACCACTTGAAATTTAGCTTTTGATCTATGCTGCTGCATATGCTTTTCTCCTAAGGTGAGTACATAAAATACTCAGTTGCAACTGGGTGGTTATAATGAGACATAGTCATGTAATTATTAGTGTAATTTTTAAAAAGCTATCCATAAGACTTCAGTATTAAAAATTATTTTTGGAGGATGATGTTTCAGTAACTTAGCGGAATTGCATGTTTAGTTGATGGTGGAATTTAGTTTTGTGCATTTAACTGTGCTAAGTATAGTGTCAACACTGTCATTCTTGCAGAGATGATTATTTACATTTTCTACTCATCTCTCAGACACAAAAGGGAAGAGCAATTTTCTTACTCAAATGTGATTTTATTTTTTTAACCTGGAAACAGTTGTTCACGATGTTCCATTTCTAAGCTATTTAAGCTATGTAAATAACACTTTGAGATTAATTTTGAAGGGAAAATAGCTGCAACACAGACCTCAAAATACTGTTAGAGAAATAAAGGGAAGGTTATGCTGGTTTTAGGTGGAAGATGATACAGAAAATACCTGAAACTTTAGGTTGTGGGGGGTGGGGTGGTTTGGGTTTTTTATTTTCAGTTCTGAGATTAGAATTACTGCTGTGAATTCTGAATTCAAGTATCAGGTTATAATCAGGTAATATAAAGGAAAAAATTATTCTTATTATTCTTGAGTTATGCAATTAATTTTTATTTATTTTTTCCTCTTTCCTTATGTTTACAGGAGGCAGAAGAGGAAGAGCAAAAATGTGCAAATGAACTGGAACTGTTAGAGAAGCATAAGCAATTACTTGAGAGTGGTGTCAATGAAGGTCTCAGTGAAGCCACAAATGAGTTGCATGATCTTCAACGACAGTAAGGCACATAACTTCAAGTTGTTTGTGTAGTTTATTTTTCTTTTTATGTGTTTTAAGGACAAAGACATTTTCCTGAATCCTAACGTAAAATTTTTTGAGTGGGTATCTGTCTCAGTATATTAATTTCACAAATTCACAGTTGAAAGACGATTTTCCTTGACACTTAGTATTTTGCTAGAATATTTGTCTGCTGTATCAGAACTCCTGTTTTCCATGTAATTTTTTCATACATACGGTTGTGATAAGGAAATTAGTTTGTTTCCAAACTTATGTGACAACTACATTTTACAGCCTAAAGCCCAGAAAGACTATTCTGACTCTAAGGTACTTTTGTTTCTTATTGATTAGCACAATACCATCCTTTTTCTTCTAAGTTGAGTATTAATATGCAAATTTAACTTGGTTCAAGTTAATACTAATATCAAAAAGTGTGGCTAAACTTGATGATATATCAGGCTTGGTGAAGTGATTGGTTTGGATGTCAAGAATTTTACAATTACAGATGTGACTTTCTGAGTGTCTTTACTTTTAGATATCAAGTTGTTATGCAAACAACAACAGAAGAGAGCAGGAAAGCTGGTGATAACTTGAATCGTCTTTTAGAAGTGATTGGAACTCATGTAGTATCTATAGAGGTAAGGTAAAATTTGATACTCAGAATTAAATCTTTCTAGAGTCCATCTGTTATTTAGGGCTGCTGCACTGAGTCTGTGGATTCTAGTTAAATAAACTGTTGACAAAACCTTTGGTATAAATAATCAGAATTGATCATTAAATTTCAGCAGTGATGTCCTGTTGGGTTTAATCTGCTTCTGGTAGACATCTTTCAGAGAAGTGTTTAACTGAAATCACTTAACTTGTGCAATGACTGCTTAAAATTCTTTAGCAGAACCAGTACAGGAGAGACCATCATAGTGTTAATAAACTTTCTGTAACTCTTTTCTAGAAATATCTTGATGAACAGAATGTGAAAATTGACAGAGACTATGAAGAATTCATGTCTGAAGATCTATTGTCATTCTTGACCGAAATTCTGGACAGTTATAAAAAGAAGGCTGAAAGTCTGTAATTACCAAAAAGGTGAAGATGGAAATTTTGTGTTTCTGAAGCTCTGGTATGGTGCCTTCTAAAAGGATGGGTACTTCCTGTGTTTAGCAGTGAAACTGGTTTTAAGTGTAAGGAAATGTTTATGAACTTCCTCTGTTTTATTGACACAAATACATTAAAGAATTAAAACTTCCTCCTTGCAATATATTATACATGATTGCAAACATCTGTGACAACTGTGGAACAACTTAATTTCATTTTTTTCTTTGTAATCGAATAATTTGTGCTCTTCTAGGAACATAAACAAGACAAGAGTACAGCTAACCTCTTAAAATAACAAGCCAAACTGGACTTAAAGATGGAACCACAAGTGGCAGCACAAATGCAGAGGGCACTGACAACTTGAAATACTGCTACTTAAAAATAACTAGTGGGTTCTGTAAAATTGTCAGATTGCTAACTGCAAAGAGTTACACTTTCCTTTTTGGAGTACAGTTTGTGCCTTCCGTAATAGACGTATGTATCTAGCGCACATGCATGACAGTGCACATCCTTCCCCAAGCCTTTTAGGACAAATGTAAATGTCTCCCAGTCTCCTGATTGTTCAGTTATCTTAAAACTGCCCAGAGACCTCTCTTACATGACTAAGATTTTTTTTTTAACAAAAACCTTTTTGAAAAGATCAGTAGTAGTTATACAGTAGTCTTGTAAATAGTCTAGAGGAAGAAAGATAGTCAGTTTGAAAACAAAGTTCTGCCTCTAACTGCTCATAGTCCCAGATGAAACCTCACTGTACTTCTTGAGTATGTATACCAGAGATAGCTCTAACTAGAACATGAATTCTGGCAATATAGTTAATCGGTTGTACATTTGGCTAATGCTGGATACATCAGAATGGTCTAAAATGAGTCTGCATTCTTCTTGTTAGACCAGTAGGACAGACTCTATTTGATTTTTTTCTTCCTCAGGAAAGTAGCAGTAAAATTAGTGTATGGGGAGCTCCAGTCCAAGTACATTGAAGCAAATGTAACCCCATCTCTTGAACGTGAACTTCTTTGTTCAGTGCTATGTGGAAGTAGAATTTTCTCATCTACTCTGTATATAAACCTTTGTGTTTGGAAAAAAAACCCCAGCAAATCAGCGTTTGTCTTGAATAGTTTAGTTTATGATGGTATTTCCTAATAAAAGTATCGAAGTAATTGAGTTGTTTTAAGAATTCAGTGATAAATATCACTGAATCAAATACACAATGATAAAACCAACTTTGCAGTCTGTTCAAAAGTTTTTAGTAGCTGATAGCTAAATGAAGTTTCTCCTTAATTCTACAGTTAGACACAGTACTCGAATGAAACGCAGATTCCTAGGATATACAACAAAACTTAAGTTACACCATCCAAACACAGACTGCAAATAAAAACTGAACTGGCTTTAATTCTAGGCTATTTTTGCAGAGCATACCTAAAACTCTGTCCTTAACCTAGTGTGTGAATCATCTGGCTCTGGTATGAGCATTTTGTTTCCGATATTATGATAATGGTGGCATTATTTAAACCTCTAACTTTCTGTCCTCTTGTTGTACTCCAGAAGTGTAATTAGACAGCTATAAAAGTTTTCTGATGGGTAGGTAGTGTTTCTGCTTTCTTCTGTTGTTCTCTTTCATTTTTACCTTTACAGGCTCTTCCTTTTTTCTGTAACAGCCTAATCCTTACCAAATCTCAGCTCCTTCTCTTTAGAAGCTGTTTTGCTTTGGTGATCTTTCTAACATTTTTGTTATCTAAAGCAAGATTCTTCTAATCAAGCAAAACTGTGAACCATACAGAATAATCATGTTCCTTTAAAATATGTGCTTATTTAGGGGCTATGCTCTCTCTTGGCTGCGTGATGCCTGTTTGTCTCTGCTTCTATTAACTGCCTGTTCATTACTACCTGCAGGTTCTTTGCCATGTAGAGTAGTCAGTTGAGTGAGTAAATGAAAGCAAAATAAATGTCACTTCCAGGGACTAATACTAACCCAGTGGTAATGGGTTAAAGAATCAAGGTCACAATGACCTTCCTTCATGTACTGGCAAATGTAATATTCTGAAATTAAAGTAGTCTGAGTAATAAAAAGGCCACATTTATAATGTTGGCAACATGGTCTTGTTATTGGGCTGAGCTATTCGTCTGTATGTCGGATAAACTGAATTGACTTTAGAACAAGCTGAGGGTTTGACCTAGGCTCTGTAAAATACTATGGGGAATTTTATGTCATAATATAATTAACATCAGCCAATGTTTACTAGGTAATATGTCTTCACTTTTTAAAATTGAGGTAATTTTTCAGTGCTTCTTGAACATGGCTCCTGTGTGATATTTGAAGTCAGGTAGTCAGTTATTTTTTTTATTTTTATTCTGGAATATGGCTTTTAAATTTAGACAACAGACACTAGAACAGAATTACTGCTCTTGATTTTTGGTTTTGTTTCTTTTTTTACCAGAATGTAAAGTTTTAATCAGAATGCACCACTGGCACCTGCACATTTCAGTAGCATGAGTCGTTTGTAAATTTTTTGGCTTTTGTATGGATACAGTTCCCTCGCCTATTGCTAGTGTTTCTCTTGTACAGTTTACTTGATATGCCTTAAGTTTATATTTATACTCAATAAAATTTCTTAAACCTGTTTCTCTGAAGGATAGATTCTTACTATAAGTATAGAAACATGGCATAAAAAGCACAATTCATTTGATTTTCCTAGAGGAACTAGGTCATTATCTTAGCAGCAGATACTAATTCTCTAACTATCCTTGCTGTTAAACGTGCATTGTGTAGAAGAAAAATAAATATAGAAACACCCATTTCCTATAAATTGCAAAGGAATAAAAATTGTCTTAGCTTTTTCAAAAAAAGAGGTGGCTTTTTAAAAACTGAGGAACAAAGCTACAAGCTTACTTTGACAACTGATTTATTGCACATAGGTGTCCCTTTGGTGTTAATATTCCCAACCAACTTTTTGCTACCTTAAGTATTAAAGGACTGTTTCCTTTACATGACCACTCTTCCATCTAATTTTTTTTTTTACCTCATCATAAAGAAAATGATACTTGATGCTATAGAAGCATGGTAGAACGCTATGTATAGCTTTGTTCTCTTCCCCGGAGTATGTTATTTTTCAAATTTTGTTGTCAGAAACTCGCACCACTGTCAAGAACCAGATAGTTCTTTTTGGAGTACTTGAGTGTATCATACAAGCCTGATAAAGCTTTTTTAACTGTGCAGTGTCCATTCAGCTTCCATGGATAAGCCTACTCGCATCCTTCTCGTTGGTTTTGCCACTGTACAGTGCTGCATGTCTATGCAAGTCATTGGTCCCAAGCTGGATAACAATATATTGTTCTTTACTGGTTGTGTAATACTTCTAATATTTTGTGTCTCTAACGGGAGTTCTCATCCCTGCTCCACCTTTTGTGGTAGAATTGAAAACCCATGTATATATATTCTTTCTGGCAAGAGGACAAAAGAAAAGGCCAGCAGCTGAAGGCATTCCCTTTTCCATAAGAAGACAGGAAACTCCCCACAGCAATGCTGTATAGGAAAAAGGAAGTCCGTGGTCTTTCATGCCAAGTCATTCTATACAAAGCAATGGAGGTTTTGTGGACAAGGGTACTGACTACTATTTGCCTATGTCTACAGATTATTTGGCATGTGAGTATTTTGAGCACTGCAGAGAAACTGAAGAGACTAAATATATTTCCGCTCTTCTCTGGGGAGCACTGTTTTGTTTTAATACTGGAAACCTTAACATCTCCTTTTGAGTCAGTGAACCTTCCTCTTTTGGCAGCAGTATAGAACAGGGAATTGACCTGTTTTTTCAACACACACTCTCCAGATTTTGGCTGTGAAAGGGGCCTGGCATGATGAAATCATGGGTTGTTCAGTTTTTTTTTTTTTTTTTTTTTTTTTTTTTTTTTTTCTTCCCTTGCAAAGATCTCCACCATGTTTTATCTTGTATTGGAGTTTTTTACATTTTAGGTGCTTGTTGAAAGTTTTTGATGGTATCCATTCCTTCCTAAGGAATGGAAGGAGCACAGAAGACTCATACAGCCCTCTGTCCTCACTGGATGAGGGACTATTTACTGATGCCTTGGCTGGTGTCACATCTCAGAGAAGTGCACTGACATCTTCAGTCCAGTATCAGGAGCGTGGCAGAGACTGCTCTGTCAGCCTGAGAAATCTGAATTTTGCTGGCTTTTTCTGTAGAACTTAATTTGTTTACAGGATTTTTTCTAGCAGATGTCAGTTTGCATCAGTACAACAGCAAGACCTGGCAAATGAGTGTCTGCATGATTTGCAGATTAAAAATGTAATAGAGGAATAAAAGGCAACTGTTACTTACCACAGGTCAGGCAACAGTAATGATTGTCAAGCAGAAAAAGTGCTCTCGGTCACTGGTCACACTTGAGAGGCTCCATGGCACCAGTCTGACCACAGGGTACCATGTAGAACATTACAGATGCCAGGTCTGTTGTGCTCCACTCACCTCTGGAGAGTGGACCTTTTGTGAACCCCAGTTCATAAGGGTCTACCAGTATTTGCCCGAAGCAGACAGGATCACGTGTGTGTCCACAGGATGATTGACTGTGGTCTCCCTCCATTCCAGAAGTCCTTATCAACAGCTTTGTGATAACAAGGAGCCTTTGTGGTGCGTGGTCTGCATGGTGTTTTCCCTTGCACCTCATACATGAGATCACAGTTTTAATTGGCAGTGTCTTACCTGATTAGCAGTTTAGTCTTAAGAACCCTTTGTACAGGGCTAAGATTTAAAAGGCACATCCCATGCACCAGTACAGGCTGGGGGCTGACCTGCTGGAAAGCGGCTCTGCCAAGAGGGACCTGGGAGACCTGGTGGATGACAAGCTGACCATGAGCCAGCAGTGTGCCCTTGTTGCCAAGAAGGCCGAGGGCATCCTGGGGTGCATTAAGAGGAGTGTGGCCAGCAGGTCGAGGGAGGTTATCCTCCCCCTCTACTCTGCCCTGGTGAGACCCCACCTGGAGTGCTGTGTCCAGTTCTGGGCTCCCCGGTTCAAGAAAGATGAGGAACTGCTAGAGAGAGTCCAGAGGAGGACAACAAAGATGATGAGGGGACTGGAGCATCTCCCCGATGAAGAAAGGCTGAGAGAGCTGGGCTTGTTTAGCCTGGAGAAGACTGAGCGGGGATCTCATCAACACGTACAAATATCTCAAGGGTGGATGTCACTAGGATGGAGCCAGATTCTTCTCAGTGGTGCCCAGCGACAGGATAAGGGGCAATGGGCACAAACTGAAGCATCAGAGGTTTCAGTTGAATATGAGGAAGAACTTTAGTTTGAGGGTGACAGAGCACTAGAACAGGCTGCCCAGGGGGTTGTGGGAGTATCCTTCTCTGGAGATATTCAAAGCCACCTTGGATGATATCTTGTGCAACCCGCTCTAGGTGAACCTTCTTTAGCAGAGGGATTGGACTGGATGACCTCCCGAGGTCCCTTCCAACCATTCTGTAATTCTGTGTCTGTTATTTCAATTTTACCTCCACTGAAATATTTACCAGTTTGGCAAGATTCCAAAGCAGAAGGAAAGACTGGTGGTGACAGAATGCATATAAGCATTTTGAAAGAAGCAACATCTACAGAATTTTGTTTTACTTTTCATAACAGGATTCAGAATAGTGAATGCCTTTGTATCAGTAGTAACCACATGGCCCTTCTGAGAACCCTCAATACTAGCACAGTCATGCGTGCCTACTGGTGCACCCAGCTGAAAGAAAAGGCCTTCACTATTCTGCCTGGAAAAGAGCACCTGGAGTTACCAGTTCTAAGCATCTGCCAGGTCTTAATTAGCAAGGGTCATTACATTACATTTGAAGTCCAGAGAGGAGACCAAAGTAAGGGACTCTGCTTGACTAATACTATGTAGTGACTTACTGTCCTCTGATTTGGCCATCGTATATTGTTTTGGGTTGGAAGGGACCACTAGAGGTCATCGAGTCCAACCCCCCTGCAGTCAGCAGGGACACCGCCAACTAGATCAGGTTGCTCAGAGCCCCATCCAACCTGGCCTTGAATGTTTCCAGGGATGGGGCCTCCACTACCTCTCTGGGCAACCTGTTCCAGTGGTTTACCACCCTCATTGTAAAGAATTTTTTCCTTATATCTAGCCTAAACCTACCCCGATTTAGTCCACCCATCAAATCCATAGCTTTCCAATTTAGAGAGAAGGATGTTGTGGGGGACCGTGTCAAAGGCCTTGCAGAAGTCCAGATAGATGACGTCTGTTGGTTGTCCCTTGTCCACTGATGCTGTCACTCCATCATAGAAAGTCACCAGGTTTGTCAGGCAGGATTTGTCCTCTGATTTGGCCATCGGTTTTAAGAACGTCGTAAGGAAAGCTGCAGAGTAGAGCCAGACAAGATAAGGAAGAGAAAACTACAGTCAGAGGTTGAACTGTTCAGACAAGTGTAGGGTTTTTTAAGAGGAAAAGCACCCTGAAAGATAGAAATTGTAAAGGAATAAACAAGAAATCAGAGAATGGCAATTCAGCATTGCTGAGGATCTCTTTTAGCGACAAGCAAAGATCAACCTTTCCCACCTGACTGATTACTCAGAAGATACTCCTCACGTGTTTTATCGTGGGTGCTGAGCACACAAATGCTTAGGCTAGAAGCTTGTTAAATCCTAGCTGTCTTTTGCCTGTGCTACGACAAAAACTCTATGATACACGCTTACAGAATCTCTGCATGGCAAAAGATGCCCACAATGAGAAAGACAGGGCAACGGTTACTGTGTCACCATCCCAAAATCCAGAGCGTCGGGTGATGCCGTGCAGAGACATTTAAATGACTAAGCAGTCAACCGGCCTTGCCTGGGCTTTTGGCTCAGACTCCATGGTGCCACTGCTGCTGGAGCTGGTGATGAGGGCACTCCGTGATGGTTCAGAAGAAAGCAGCCATCAAGCCAGGGTAAGAGAGTGAGAAAACAGTGCCAAAAGCCAAGGTAGAAGAGTAACAGAAGGAAGCAGCTCTTCCAGGAAAAAGCAAGCAGTAGTGATGCTCAGGTGAAAAAAAAGGCTGGAAGATACTCAAATTAAGACCCTGTAGCAGCAATATAAACTTGAATTGAAAAGCATAATGTCCCACACATGTAGTAGTACCTTTTCTGTCACAATGTATTTCTGAAGTTTTCCTATTTCTTCCACATCTTACAGGAGAGAACAATGTATTTGATTCCAGCCTTTATGACTTGTAAGTGTGGTTGGAGGGACTTCACACATGGTCTTAAAAAAATTCTCTGCAAGCATAACAGCAACAGTTAAAATATTAATGCTTGAAGACATTAATCTTATACTCCAACAGCCTTCCACAAATTGAAAACTGTGTTTTCTCTCAATGTCTATTTGTCAGATACATGCTTTCACATACTTGTTCAAGAATCATTCATGTTTCTTTGTCTCACTGAGGAAGAAAGTTTTTAAGGTTGAGTCCACGCTCGTTCATTTCCCATGAGAGAGGTGCTGGTACTCACAAGATGCAATGAATTGCTATCAAACTTATTTCATGACCACTGCATTTTTGCCTGTAGTCATTTGTCCCTGGTGGGTGAATGGCAGGAGCTTCTTGCTCTTCACTTTTCACAGTTTCCCTGCTATTGCCACAGTTTTTCCTTCAAAGTTTCATGATAATCCCAGGAGAGCTGCCAGGCTAAATCCTGCAATTACCCATCCAGTCTGGTGTTCTCCTTCCAAATATGGCTTTGGAAAACGATGCAAAAAACTCTACAATGATCAGATATGGCAGGATTTGTTTTCCAATTTAAACTCTTCCAATTCAGTAATATTTGGATATTTTATCCTATTGCCGAAGTATATGATGTCTCCTGATAATGTCATTATTTATTTTTTTTGTTCTTTATCTCCTTTCTATTTATATAAAATAATGGGTTTAAATGTCACTAAATTATTAATTCTTATTATGTGAAAACATATTTCACAGTTCAATCAAATGTTTTATGAAAAGTGTATCTTCCTACCAGTTCTGCATGTTTTTTAACATAACTCCATGTCCCTTCTCGCTTTATAAGACAGACTGGCAGTTCCCGATTATCTTTCCTATTTTTTGTACTTTTTTCCATAATATTTTCTTAGTTCAGAAATCCCAGTCGTCTCAGGCACACTTTCCACAATTAGTTATGTCTTATCCGTACTCATCAGAGCCATTATTTCCACTGGATTTTAAATGAGCATGTCACATTGTATTTTTGTTAATGAAGCACACCGTGAACGGTGAGAATTTGCATGAGTTTTACTCACAAAGCCCAGCTGACAAAGTTCATTTGGACGACAGGAGGGTGAAGGAGCGGTTTGTTGTCCCTACCCCTCCTCCACCATCTCTCCCTGTGTTGCCTTCAAGTTTTAAAAATATAAATAATCTGTTGTCACATTGGTCAGGTATCTCAGAACCACGGACTGTCTTTACAGTCCTCTCGGCTTGACTAACTGGATTGTTTCACGAATTCTGTCACTTTGGTTGCTTACTTGGTTTTTTTTTCAAGTTACTGAGTAGTAAATGAAAAAAAAAAAACCAGATAGCACTTCAGTAATCCACTTCTCCACATCTACCTTAGCTTGCATGTTATGATGACAATCTGCTGTTTATTTCTATTCTTTGGTTTCTGTCTCTCCGATGGTTTTCTGAGTAACAATGCTGTCGTTACACACCTCAGCGGTTCAAGTAACGCTGCTGTTCTGCTTCACACCTCAGGGGTTCTCACTAAGGCACTTTTTGTAACGGGTCATGTCAAAGGTCTATGGAGTTCTAAATGCAAGATGACACAGGCTCCCCTTCGTAGATATAAAACCTCTGTTACCTTAAGGAGAAGCAGCGCTTTTTGTTAGATAATTTGGAATTTGTAGTTTTGTACCTCCAAAGCATACGTAGGCAGTAGCATCCAGTATCACTCAATAGACGGTGCCGCTGCAACAAGCCCTACTAAAGGGGCTGTGTGCTTTATTCTAGTGAGGAGGCTGCTTTTCATTACATGTATACAAAACATTTACTATCTAAAAATGTCCAGTGCTGGAACTTAGCTCATATTCTCCCTTAATACAAAGAAATCGGATATTTAATTTATTGCTTGAATGAAAAAATTAGATACAGGCAGGACGTAATGATAAATACATTCTCACACACACACATAAAAAACACATCCCTGAGCATCATCCCAAATACCAAATGGCAAGATGAACAAATAATTGGTTACTCTACTGCTACTATTAATTTTGAAAAATAACATGACATCTGACTTTAAAATCCAGTAGATCGATATAAACAATATTCCTTTTTCCAGCAAAGAAAGTTCTTTTCCATGAGGACTGAAAATGATTACTCAGTTGTTAATAGAACAAAATACTTCATAGTGCAGAATTAAAACTTTGCAACTGCGGGCACCCTTTAAACCAGGTTGCGGATAAGCTGAATAACAAGGACCTTATTTTTATGCAAATGAAGTGCCTGCATTTCAGGCAGAACCGTCTTTCCCCCCTTGGCATATTCATTTTGAAACTAGATAAAATCATTCACCAGGTGGTTTTTTTTTCCCCAGAGTAGTTAGCATTCTAGAATGGAAGTGCTGTCTCCAGTCTGGAAATGCTTTACAAGTATGCTGAAAAACAAAATTCTGTTTAACAAACTCATAAAGTAACAAGGTTGGATATGCCCTTCTAAATTTCATCAAGTCATCACTTAGAGGGCCTCTGAGTCACAACCTGCATAAAAACCCTCAAGAGACTCTTTCTTTCTTCACTTGGTAGCACAAATGCTCTTTGGCCTCTGTATTGGGTTTCTGTGGCAAGGTCTTGGCAGTGGGGGGGCTACAGGGGTGGCTTCTGTGAGAAGCTGCTAGAAGTTTTCCCTGTGTCCACCGCTGGCCAAGGCCAAGCCAATCA
>NW_009269999.1:6803625-6806472 GCF_000687185.1 Egretta garzetta | reverse complement strand
AGCAGCCATTCTTATAAAACCAAAACCAAGTGACGATACTCATGAGCAAAATCCTGGAACATATGTGCGTCCACAAATAGATCTTATCACAAAGTTTCATCCATATCTGTCCCATGAGACAAGTTTTCCCAGTGACTGAATTTCCCATACACAAAGTCTTACATAACCCTCTGACAAAGAAAACAGCAGAGGATCTCAGTCTGACCACACTACCCCAAGCTAGACAGCAAGACAGATTGATAGATTGCTAGGTTAACCCATCTGCTTCACTCCACATGCGAGTGAAGGACTTCTAAAGCAAGCAGATCCATGCAGCAGTTAGCCTGGGCAGGAAGATTAAAAACAAAAGAGCTATAGAAAGTTAAGGCCATTCATGGCCAAAGTAGCTAACTAGGAAGATGTACACTTAAAGAAAAAAGAAATCTGGGATTGTATCTCAGAGGAAACACGATTGCTTCTATTCTAAAGAGCACAGGCCTGACACTAGACTGGGACTAACAGCACCACTTCAAAGCTCACTCAGTACCTATAACCTCCCCCAATTTATCCCAAAAAACTCTAATTTCAGGCAAGTTGCTGTTGAAAAGGCCAGTGTAGTAGTGGAAAGCAGCCTACTAACACTACAAATCCTTTAATCGCCTATTCTACCAATGCCTTCTCCTTGCCTCTGCCTCAACACTAGACCAGCTGCGGAATCTTTAAAGGGTTCTTGGAGGAAAGATGCACATGCAGGAACAAGCAAAGCAACCACAATCTAAGTAGGCAGCCTTTTGCTCAGCACATATGTTTTTTTTCTTACACATCGATCCACATCTTAAACATTATCCACTTATGCAAATGTGCTTTCCTTCCAGTTCTTTTCAGTTAAGCAAAACAGATGTTCTTCATTTCAGATTAAGGAGCTGTAATGCCACAGCCTAAATTTGCTGGTATGAACTGTGGTTCAAAACATGCAGACAAAACTCCCAAGCTGCAGATTCACATGATGCAACAGCTAACCAATAAATATAAATATGTATTTATATATATATAAAAAGGAAGCATTACTTTGATGGGAAAAACCCACATACCAACAGATCACCAAGTTACATTCATTCAAGCCACCTTGAATTTTTTCAGATTGCCACTAGGCAAAGCAACTGAGACACCAAGGAAACCCAAACACAGGAAGGAAAGGGAGCAACTAGCACCTATACACAGGTAGGGGTTTTGAGTTGGAGTGAGGGGTTTGGTTTTTTTTATTCAGTTGTAGTTCAAGCCAGTGGATTGGATTCCAGCATTGTGGACTCTTTAGAATTGTATCCATTACAATTATAACAACTGTAGGATCATCATCGCTAACATGAGGATCTTAGCTAGCTAGCGTCTGTGCCAGAAGGACGCACTCCTTTAGCTTACAGTTCTCTATAGAAAGGAGATGACTATTTTATAGCATGCATTCCCTTCAAACAGTTTGCTCCTCAACCGTGACCCCAATGTCTCTCTTCTGTTCAGGTGAGATTCTACTGCAGCATTTCCCACCTGCCCCCTGATTTCTGGGCAAATCTGCATTTTTCTTTAAAGCTTTTAATCTGTTCAAAGATCTAAGCTCACCAACATCAGTCACATCTAGTGGGTCAAAGTGGGTCTTTTCATGCTGGAACTGCAGTACTTCAAGTTTACACTGCAGCAGTACTTCAGGCTGGCAACAGAGACACTGCTTGTTTAACAAGCACAGGGAACAACTGTGAAACACAGGAATAAGTTTTAACATCTTCCGAAATTCCAACCTAATCCTTAGGACTGCTTTCAGGACATTAACTATTTACTTGCATCTTTTTCCAAAATCAGTTTGCTTAAACTTCAGATTGCCTACAACTCCTACCAGCCCAAGTTTTGTTCAAAATCACTGGTGCAGTCTGATTTAAGAATAATTAAAATCCTGATTAGGCTGTGCCTTTGCAATTAAGCATTTGCCAAAACTTCCTTTGCCAACATCAATTGTCAGCAAACAGGCAGATTTCTCAACTGTAAGACAGCCATGACTGAAGACAGTGTTGTAGTAGTCAAGAAGAAAAGCTGAGTCCTTGAAAATTTAGTTTCAGTAACACAGCTTTGTCCCAACCCTGTTTTGCACAACACCTATTCAGGACACTTACACTTTGTCAAACATTACCCAACAGAAGAACTACGCATGTTAAAACAAACATGGGGAACACATCTACTTCAGTACCTAAACTCAGAGTAGTTCTGTCTGTGACTTTTATACTCAATAATACACATGCTATGACATAATTAATCAATTCTTACCACATATATAAACCTCACAACCTAGTTTCCCAGCAGGCAACACTATCTGAGGAAAAAACTTCAAATAATGTGCCCATGCATTTCCAAACTTGTAACTCAAAAATGCTAGCTCTGCATAGCAGCTGGTACTACTACAAAAATACCAGGTAGAACAGAATCCTTTCCTAACAAATATTTCTCTTGACACACTCAGAATGTTGTGAGCTGGCATCTAATAGAGAACAGTTATTGAACCTAATAAAACAATTAATTTATCCTGTAATATACCTGCCGTTTGCTTTCTCTCATGTGAAAGAAACAACTCACTGGTCATCACACTGTTACTTTACTTTGATTGTACACCTCCCTGAATAGTGCAGTACACCAAAGCTTCACAGACCTTGACAGAAAAGTTTAATAGTGATTGCTTTCTTGGTAATCTTCTTCGGCAGTAACTTTGCCATTATGTAGTCAGCCTAACAGAAACACTCCAAACTGCCCCTGGGTTAGGAAACTAACCCCACGCAGGTACAACTGTGCACACAGCCAGAATACTGTGGCTGTAACAGCTGGGTTCCT
>NW_009269999.1:6803137-6803573 GCF_000687185.1 Egretta garzetta | reverse complement strand
GTATAATTTGTGACTACGATGGCATGCCACTGCATGTACTCGTGTTTCCACCACACACCACTTCACAGCGCGGGGGGGGTACAGCCTTACGATACGGTGTTACGAAGCTCTCCCACAGACAACCAGCACCTCAGTTTTGCTCAGATGACCTGCATCACCCCTGAGCTTCATCAAGAATCGAGTGCGTCAAAACGTTTCACACAGCAAATGATGGAAAACAAATCGCAGCTGAGTGTAAAGCCACACACACAACGATGCACCTTTTACTGCAAGCGTACTGCCCCACAGCCTGATATGCCCTACTCCTCGCCCCCAAGTACTGAGCTGCCACCCTGCCGCCTCCCTTTCAGCAGGGAAGCCCCGCCGAGGGGCCGGCCGGACACCGGGCCTAGTCCTCCCCTGGGGGTGGGGGGGACACGACGCGCCCCGGGCCTGG
>NW_009269999.1:6794738-6802957 GCF_000687185.1 Egretta garzetta | reverse complement strand
CGGGAGGGCGGCTTCTGTGGGCGTCGCCGTTGTTAGTTACGCCCGTAGTCGCCGCCCGGACCTTCACGTCCCTAATAACCCCGTGAAGATGGCTCATCAGCCCGTACCCTTGCTTCCAGGCCTTGGGGGGCATGCAGACACAGCCGGCCTTGCAGGCCCTGCTCGTCCAGGTGCCCGCGGCTTCTCACAGCCACCCTATCATATGTGGCCACGTGCATGATAAGTCACGCGAGGAGCGCATCAGCCTGCTCTACTGGGATCACTTAGTTGTGATGGTACTGCAAACACAATACTTTCTAGTGATTCTAGCAGGAATTGGCTGGTTTTAGACACTCCTGTGAAAAACTCCAGTGCTGTGACTTTTCTGTAGCGGTGAGTGGTAAAAGCTTGGCTTTGTTGCTCAAATAATGATTGAGGCACAGCACATGGGGATCCAGCATAAGGCTGTCCTTGAACTGTGCTAGATTTGCTCTGCAAGTTTTTCCCAGCCTTCTAGACAGTGTGTTGGACCCAACTTCTGTACCACTAAATAGTACTTCAGACCTGGGGTTTTCTTTTGTTCTGATTATGCCAGCAATTGTTACTTAAAGCTTTACCCTCTAGATTAAACTAGCCGAATTTATAACAAAGGCATTAACAAAAAGACTAACCTCTCATACAATGCTTTTGGGATTCATCATATATGAAACAAATACAGATGTACATGTGTATACTGTATGTATACTATATACTGTCTATTATATGTAATCTCCACAACACTTTCTGGAAGGAACAGAGAAGTGTTGTCCTGCAGGGTACAGGGCAGTTTGCAACACAAGAGAAATCCATTACAAGACAGAGGAAGTCTTCCCAAACTTAGCTTGCAAGTTCAGTGACAGTGAGGCACCACCAGTAGCAGTGGCATGTGGTTGGCTTTGCACAAACAAGAAAGTTACATCTCCTTTTTGTCTGCCCTTTTACTGGGCACCTTGCCTGCATAAAGCAGGGCTCCAGTCTGCATCGCACAGCCTCAGGCCATCTCCCCAGCACTGAGCCAGATATGCAGGTCCCACGCTAGCTGGGTTCCTGGAGGCTCCCATGGCACGCCTCTGCAGGGTCACCTCTGCCTGCTTTGGTGAAAACATAAGATGGCTCTTCCTGACTCAGCCTGCCTGCAAGCGCAGCCGAGACCCAGCTCCAGCCTCTGCTGTTTACCCTCTGTATACGGCAGCTCTGAGCCAAAACAACAAAACCGCATTCCTTTGCTCTCCAATCATCCTGATCATCATAAACAGCAACTGTTCTCTTTCAGCTTCTCAAAAGGTACACACCAATTACATTAGGTTTAGGGTAATGAGGTAGGAAAGGACTTCTTGGACTATCAGATCCATTCTCCCACTCTTGTAGATACAACATCATTTCTCTATTCCTATCAAGCTCTGTCTGAGAGCATGAGTATTTTTTCCCTTGACTGCTCCAGCTCATACCTGTTCCAGATGCTGATTACTCTCACGATTTCAAGCTCTGATTTCCAGTCTAACGCAAGCTGTGGCTAGTCTGAATCCATTTGTTCTTGTTCAAACACCATCCTTTAGTGTAAAGGGCATTTTAGGGCATTAATTTCCTTTGCAAAAATCATCACCGATCATAGCCTTCATTCAGATGTGCCAAATCCAGGATTTATCAAACCAAGAAGTTCTTGTCTTTCTCTGCTTAAAAAGAGGAGGTAATTAGTTCCCCGAAGCATCCGAGTAAGTTCTCTGCATCAGTTGCAGCTTCAGCTCATATTTATGTAACAGGGTTGAGCACAGTTTGACCCCTCATTTCAGGTGAGGTCTCTCCCTGTTGCCTTCAACGATGATGCTTATACTTTATTCAGTCACATTTTTAGCAGTAGAAGACTGGAAGGTTATTTGTTAAGGGGGAAATAAATTCTCTTGAAATATATCTGGAAATTAGGCTAAACTGAAATTTGTGCACGAATTTCTCAGTGTCCAGCTCTATGAGGCGTTGCCATTCAAAGCCTAGACCAGGACATATCTTTATAATCTTTTTTTTCTTGGTCAGATCCAGAAATGGACACGATTTTATTTCGCATTTTGGCATATATTATTGCCACTTAGGGCCGATACCTCATGAGAAACCTTTGTCTGATTTTAGCATGGTTAAATTGGAAGCCAGATCCTCACCTTCATTTGGAAATGAAACATCAGCCTAAAGCTAATCCAGGCCCACAAGCCTGCTCCGTCCATCTGCACAATCATCTGCTATGACTATTTAATTTACAAACATGTGCAATAATTATATCCCAGTGCTGCATTCACAGATTTCATATTCTGAAAAGAAGGGGAGAGCAAGGGTTGCAGGCAAAAGATTTATCAGCTCTTTAATTCACCATGAGTGCGTGGAGAATCAGATGATTACATTTTGTGGGTAGTAGTGGTGTAAGTCTGTAAGAGGGACTTGTGGGACAGATTTTGGTGATGGGTTTGGATTGGAAACCTACGTTCTGGTCTTGTTTTTGTAGGTTGTGATCGTACTTGCAGTAATTTTGGCTTATACGGTTAGCATTTTCTCCAAGCTATGGACACAGCTGCCGACATCTAGGTGCTGTTTGACATGTTAATCTCTTCAGCTGCCTTGAGGAGTAGATTCTAGATAATGGTAGTGACAAACATATACTGTGTCCAAGGCCCCAGATTCCCAGCAGATTAACCCTGTCTAAATCTGGGCTTCCACAACCCTACGTCTCTGTCACACCTGGCTGCCTTGTCTGGCCCATACCTTGTGCCAGCATTAGTGCACTATGATTGCAGAGTGAGCCAGTGCATTGCCCCGCAGGAGATGACCATGTGAGCCACCATCTAAACACCAGCGCTGGTGCAGAAGAGAAGGCAAGAAGAGGTGGCTGTGGGAAGAGGTAAAGGCAGAACAAAGGCAGCTCAGATTTAAGTGTCTTTAACTGCCCCTGAGATAAGCTACTATATTATAATTTGAATTAAACCCTGGACTTCCTCACATATTTCCACTACAGACATGGTAGTGATCATCACTCCACCTCACTGTTTATAGGATATTCCTTCACTGTGATCAACATAAAAACACTGCGTTCATAAAAGCCATAGGCAGATTGGTGTGTTTTTCCAAATGCAACAGCCTCCATAAAATACCAACAAAGATGTAATATACTGCCAGGCTCTCTCTCAGACACCCTGCAGTTACCTGTGTCCCCCACCCAAACGAGAGACTGTCTTCCAAGAGTGACACACACAGTGTCTTTGAGTGACTTCTTGAATTCTATGTACAAATTTACTTCAGTAAAAGAAAGTGCCGTGGCTGTGTACCTACATGTATCATGATTACACATAAGAACCTGAACTGGAACCTATATGGGAAGCCATGCAGCAATCATAATTTACACTGGAAGAGATCAAAGCTGGAAATAAGTTTGCCAGAGCCCACCTCCTAACCATTAACCAACCTCCCAAGCTCTCCAAACTTGTCTGCAGTCTTCCTGCAGCCCAGCAAATGCTGGGCGGAATCATGTTATGCTGGAGCAGCAATCGCAGACCTGCTTTAGCACAGCTCCTCCGACACCTTCAGAAGTTTTCCCACAAGTGGACTCTGGAGATCTCTTGATGCTACACGTGCACTCCAGAGGACGCTGCCCTTCAGTAAGCACAGTGAGTGCCCGCCCGGAAACTGTACGGGCATAACCCGTCAGCCCTAGAATGAGCATAGAGAGAAAGGGCAGAAACACGCTTTTGGAGTGAGAAAGCCTTGTTCCCAGCACCAGCACCCTGCGGCAAATCCCTCAGTTCTGATCCTCAAGGAGGATCTGTAAATGATAAGCTGGGGAACTGAAACTGGTAACTTGGTGGAGACAGTGGTCTTACAGCATTTTATGGTTTCCCCAGTGATCCCTCTTCAACCCAGCCCCTCACTGTTCGGTGTTAAGTGCCCGCCTTTCCCTGTTTGGGATGGGGGACATGAACCTTATCACCTTCCTCTTGCTGATTCCCTGATTCTCACACCCCTCCCAGTTAGGTGTTAACTCCTCTGTTCGCATAAAGTGTCTAACTGATTGACATAATTAAATTAAGCTCAGAGCATTGTCTCCCAACCCATCCTTAGCCTGAAGTTTGCTGTTTCTGTTTCAGAATTAAAGGTCTTTGAGTGCCTTAAACCTTGCCCACTTTTTCACATTTATCAGGTGATTTATTAAAAGAGGTACTTTCTCCAGCAGATGGCAACATACTTCTAAATTATTTATAGAACATCTGAGAGGTAGGACTTGTTCCTGTGCAAGTCTGATAGCAGACTTATTTGTCTTTGAGAAAGAGGCTGAGTACAATATAAGTGCTTATCTTTCCTTGGAATATTTAAGAAAATATTTTTTGAAGTTAGTGACATTGTAATTTCATTTAAATCTATTATTCTGCAACCTTAAAATGTTGTATAATATTGTCATTGCAGCTCTTTGCCTCCGCATTTAACTACAGTGGCAGTGAACCAGAACATCTCTGTGCATCCCCCATGGCATTGCTTTTATTTTGGAGGAGCAATAAACTCCCGTATTCTCACGTTGTTTCTCGCCTTTTTTATTTTCCTAAAAGGCATTTCAAAATCAGACATCTCCAGCACACACTGGAAACACCCATTAGCTGCTATAGGATTGTGAAGTATTTTTATTGCTGTGGACTCAGAAACTACGGAGCTCCTATCAATCAAGAGCTCTGTATGGGAAAGCAAATACCAGGATCTTTCTTCCTTTCATTTTAGCTGTAGGAATTTTTCTGTGAATAGCCGAAGCCTGATTTTCCACTGACTTGTGCATTCTGGCTTTTTTCTGGTCTGCAAGGTTGATAGAAAATGATACCAGTAAGTGTTTGACATCACTTCCTGCAGGTTGCAGTGACTAGAGGAGGTAGACTGCAAGGGAAAACCAGACTCAGGCTCTTGTCTTCACCCTTTTGTCTGCACTTCTTTTAAGTGGTAATTACTCTTGATTTTTCCCAGGGAGGATGCACACTCAGGTGCATGACAAAACGCCCGTGACTCAGCACTGGTTGTCTCATTGCTTGCGATTATGAGGGCGACTGGCCAGGCAGCGCCTGTATCTTGACTTCTCCAGCGTCTCTCTTGCCATCATGGGATCCAGTTTGTTGGGGGACCTGCATTCCAGTTTAGCCCCTCTCTCAATTTCGACCCCCACCCACCTTTCCCCTGTGCCTGGTGGCCTTTTCACCTGTTCTCATCGTCCCTCCATTTCTCATTGTTTTGTGTTTCCTCACACGTTGTACTGTGAAAAGATTCAGAAACATGATCCAAGGGCGTCGTTGGCAAAGGGAGTGCATTGACATCTGCAGCCCGCTTGCACAAACGCAGGTAAAGCTGAAGGCCAGGTTTGCTCGCTACCATGTTTAAGAGTGGCTGATAAATTTTTCTCTCTCCCTTGGTAAGAAGGGAGCCTTGCTATTTTTAAAACTGAGGTCTGCCAGCTCCCACAACATTGCAATGCTTTTTCCGAAGCAGTGAGAGTCATTCAGTAGGCTTTGCAGAACACTGTGATAGTGGCTCCCACTCTGGAACTTTCAGGCAAATTGGTCTGTGGCCACACGTAATTACCAAGTTACAGATGAGATCAGCCAGAGAGGCAGAATAGGATGTTGTTGGAGGTGCAGTATTGTTCAGGAGGTGGTGAAAGTCAGGACCACTAGCTGCAAAAAAATCCCAGCGTCACGATTTCCCAATATTGTAACACTGTACTTCAGAGGGGAGATTATATGGCCATTATATGGAGATTATAGCAGTTTGAGCTGATCCGTAGCTTTGCCCCCACCACAAGAGACAAGCCCTCATTTCTTCCTCATCCAAATTGGCTTAGTTAATTGTTTTTAACTTAGTGCATAGATGGGCTTCTCCTGCTACAGCTCCAGTGAGAAAGGTAGCTATAATGAACAGAAACGGGCAGAAAAGGAATTGTCTTCCTCTGAATAACTGTGCTTTTTTAATAACAGGACTTTGTACAGATGTATAAAGTTAGTTCAGTGGTGACACACGCCGCCTAAATATATAAATTGAATTTCCACTGTAAATCACTGTGTACTCTAATGGAGCAGTTTTCTGCTTAATTTTAGAAGCTGCAGATGATAGCGCAGCCCAGCTGGGTAGCGGCTGAACGCTAGCAGTACCTGCAATCTGTATCTGGTCTGCCTGAAAAGAGTTTGGTCTTCTGCACTTAATTCCCAGTGGATGGGAATGCACATCATGGAGAATACCATCATCACCGGTACTAAGTTCCCGGGAGAGAGGCCAAGCGTAGCCTTGCAGGCAGCGTATTTCCCACTGAGCCGAAGAGCTGATTTTGGCAGAGGAGCGCATCAGGGCGGCAGACTTTCACTGCAAAAAAACACCAAAACTGGGCAAAAATCTTGCAAAACCAAAATGTCCTCCTCACTGCATTGTGAAACTAAACCCGCATCTTCTGTTAGCTATCAGGAGCAAGGCAAGACCTGAGAAACGAACCCGTGGGAGCGGCCCTGTTTGTTTGCTTAATCGCTTAGTTTAAATATAGATTAAAAATCACTTTAAGCTTATGCACCAGTTAAGTGCATGCCAACCAACAGCTGTCAGAAACTGCAAGGGAAAAAGGATATAGTCACAAAAGGAAGAGATTTTGGTAAGGGAATGAGAGAAAAAGGGATTCGATCCCAGGAGTGGGGCAATGGTGTATCTTAAGGGACATCCATTGCTAAGTAAACCGCACACAGGAAAGAAGAGCAGCCAGCTTCTCTTCATCTCTCCCCTCTGCTACTGCTAACGCTTGCTAACAGGTGAATAATTTGGTGAATAATCCCTCATTTACATTAATTTCTTCTGAAGTAAATTGGAAAGGTCATAGTTCACAGAACGTCAGCCTGTGCCTGAAACGCACTGAAGAACCTCTGTGAGATCCTCGCTCGCTCTGCTGCCTGCCCCGCTGTGGCGTGGCGTGTCCTTGCCAGTCCGGTCGGAGGTTCCGCCACACCTCACCCGTTATGGAGTATCACCCGTCCCAGCACTTTCTGGCTCCTCTGGAGCAGTTCAGCTGTCACCGGGCTCTGAACTAACTCTGAAGAGGGGGGCACTGGAAAAAGCCAACCTAATGTAAGCCGGTCAACTGGAACTAGCAGCTGCTCGCTGTGGGAAGACTGTCTGGCACATGTTTTAGCAGCAGCCTAGTTTATAATGCCATCCCCATGCTTTGTGGCTATAGAAGTTTCTGGTTGGGCTAGTAAAAATGCAGACGAGGTTGATTAAAGCAAACTGCTAGCAAAAACTGCAGAGAAGCTCCCTTCTTGCTGTTCCCAGGGAGCTTGTGAGCCATCTTCAAAGAGTGGACGTGGCTTTGTCCAGCCAAGACCCTTGAACCGGAGGGGTTGCAGTGCTTGTGACCCGTCAGCCATGGGGAAAAGCATTTTAGACCGTGCCTGACTTAAAGATGTCCTCTCAAGTTTGGCATTAATATAGGTGAGTAGCTACCTGAGTAGCTTCTCAGTATGGATGCAAATGACAGCAAGACGCAAGCTCAGGAACTGCTAAACTAATGCTCCTTTCAGCACAGGTCTCCCTCGCTGAGAGCGTGATGAAGGACATCGTGTAACTAAGTCAGTGGCATTCATCGACCGCCTGAATTCGGCTCCTCGTTAGGAAACAGCTGCCGTCTCAAAGCCGATGTCGCAATGCTAGGTATGGCATGAGTTAATACTTCCCGTCCAGTGTTTCCAATCACTTGGTGCTGTTACACTGGGGTGCAATGGTTGCTGTGATTGTGCGGCCACGTCTCTCCTTGTAAGCCTTGCGCTCCCACGCCGCTGTTTGCTTAGCCGTGCTTCTTTAGACAGCGAGCCCCCCGGGGCAGGGATGGAGCCATCTTCCCAGCTGCCAAGGGCTCAGGGCAGTGTGTGAGCTACCAGAGGTCCATATGAAAAAAGGCAGTAGGCTGGGAACCCCTGCGCACGTCCGCGCAGCTGGGAAAATAGGCTTTGTGGCGTTTGCCAGCATGGAGCAATGGCTCAGCTGGGTCAGAGGAGCTCAGTGGCGGCAACTGCAGTTAACGAATGTGCTGGATTTCTGTCATTTGTTTCCTGTTGTCCTTCACGCTATTGACCCCGGCACTCTTGATTCTATTCCCCTCACACCAGGAATCACAGGTGCTCCAGCTGGGGCTGCCGGGACACTGGGAATAAATGCCTCGG
>NW_009269999.1:6785400-6793791 GCF_000687185.1 Egretta garzetta | reverse complement strand
CAGCAGGGCTGGGCTTCTGCACAAGTTCTGTGAAACTGGGCACGGTGGTGTTATTCTGGCTAAGTAGAAAGGGACTTAATTATTTTCTTGTTGATGGCGGGTTTTAGCTTCAGAAATATCGCAGCCTTCTACTGTAGCTGCTTCAACCGGTGCTCAGCAGAAACATCCCTTTCCCCGTATCTCCACTTATGTCCGTCTTGAGCAGAGGTTGCCAAAAAGTTGAAGAGCTCTGTAAGCCTGGCTAGCGTTGCCTTCCCTGTCAGCTGAGGAGCTCTCATTAGTTTCTTCTTTTGTAAATGCCACCTTTGTTCTCGCTCTCCGCTCCTCTTCTTTGGGGCTCCAGTTTCTAATATAAACCCCAGGAAAATACAAAGCCCTTTGAAAGATTTCTGATCTTCATCTGATACGAAGAAACACAACAGTACAGGACAGTAGAGATCAGTAGATTAGAGATGGGTTCGAATCAGACCGGGAACGAGATGCTGTCGGGGGTTCTTAGAGGGAGTGTTTTGTTTTTCTGAGTGTCCAGTCCCCCGTGTCCCATCCCCCCTGCCCCAGTTGCTCGCTCTTACACTGGGAATTGTCGATTTGCCTTGACCCACTCCAAACTCTTCCCCCGTCACCTGAAGGAAGTGAACTGGGAGCACGCTGCTGTTCAGGGTCCAGCAGCCCTTTGGGAAGGGATGTAAGGAGCCCTTGAGTCCCCAAGGGCAAGGTTACTGCTCTCTCTGCTCCCTTTACACTGACATGTACGGTTTTGGGCTGAGAGAGGCTTGACATTGCTGTGGTTACTAGCCTCCACCTTTTTGGAAAGGGTAAATCCATAGTAAAACGATCCAGAAAGGTGGAGGCAGTATGAGTTCAGAGACTCCCCGATTAGTGGCAAGTGATTTGAAGATAGCTGCACGTGGGTTTAGCCCCGCTTTGAATGTCCTGACCGAGCCTGACTTCCAGAGGTGCGTAGCATTTGCAACTGATAGAAATCAAACCCATTAAAAATGGGTCTTCTGAAGTTCACTTTCTGCTTATCGAGAGGAAATGTGAGAACAGAGAAGTTTCCATTCCCACTACTACTCTTAACCTGGATAAACTTGAGAAGAGTCCCTCCCTGGATTCAGGAAGCACAGTTCAGGATCCATTTGAGCAATTTCAGCCCAATTCGCTCTGTTCTCGGGAATACTTGCAATTGAAACTGCCAGCAGAACTGAGCTTCATGGTTTACAGCCCAAGCCCAGTTCCGGTCAAGGGGCTGTGATGCCAGTACCAATGAAAAAAGATAAGGAGAGAGGAGAAAGTATGGCATTATCAGGGGAATGGCTCCAGGACTGTGACCTAGCCACATCTCTCTGGGTGCTACCTCCTGCTGGGTGTCACCACTGGGTAGAGCAGCCTTGAGTGAAACGTGTACCCAGTGACCTTTTTCCACCAGGCTGTCCTGTTCTGCCGGCCCCTTGGCTATTGTACGGAAATCCAGCCTCCTCCTGAGGGTGTGTACCGTGTGAGGGCGGTAGGAGTTGCTAGTGCAGCTTAGGCTAGCAGCAGGTAGGAAAAAAAACTTTCAGTAAGCACTGGGAGCAGCAGGTAATGTACGTGGTGCCTTTCTTCTGAAGACTGTAAACCATTTCAGAAATGCTAATTTCTTCTCTCGACACATTTGTGAGACAGAAGAAACCAGATACTAGAAAGGCAAATGCCCAGTGCCTTGAAGATCAAGTCAGGATCTAGCAGGTTCTTTGATCAGGAACAGGTTTCTCTTCCTCCTCTGGGGCAAAGATACAGTAACAGCCCAACTGTTTCCCAGTCACAAGGAAGCAATGACTTTCAGCTACACCACGAGGAGTGGCACTGTGATGGACGCACCCACCCCTTGGTTTTTCCTTCAGCCTCAGTCTCCCACCAGACTTCAGTTCATCTTTTCTCCGCGTCTCCCTGGCCTGCTTTCAGGGAGGAGTGCTCTTCTCCAAGGGCTTGTGTTAAACTCTCCAAGTCAGTTGTTTCTATCACTTTTCTCACCTCGTTAATTGCTTCAAGAATCACAAAAGATTCATCCCGCTTCTGGTTTGTTTTTTGGGTTTTTTTGGTAGGTTTTTTTTTGTTTTGTTGGGTTTTTTTTTAACAAAAAGGGCAAGAAAGCCTCCTCCTGGGCACAGCCAGGGTATTTAGCTGGCTCGTGTCAAGCGCCACCCATTGCCACCTTAGCCAGCATGTCTGCTTCTCTTCACCAGAGCACAGCCCCCTCTACCTTGTCAGGACTTTCAAGTGATTTCCAGCTCCCCCAGCCCCTTTCTCCTTTCCCTCGGATCCTAGCCAGTCTCTGTGGTGTCTGTGCGCTGAAACACCTAAGAGTTTCATTCCAGATTTCCATCAGAGGCCCTGCCAGCCCTCAGTCTGAGTCAGCTGATACCACATGAAGGCTTACTCTGATTAGGGAGGGAGATGGGAGCAGACCTTGCATGTGTAACTCAGCAGTTTTTCAGTGTGTGGATAGTCTGAAGGGGATTTCACTCATCACTGTTTCCTTAATAGCTTCTTCCTTTCAAAGTTGGGCTTAGGTCTTTGCTTTTCCTTATCTAGGACACTCACAGAAACACTTTTTTAAGGCCAAATTTCTGGCCTGGATGGGAAAAAAACTCCAGTAGCTTGTTTCATGGAGACTGATTTGAACTTCCACTCTGGGCTGAAAAGCTAGGCACAAGTTGCTGAAGTTCTCAGTTTGTGTTTATCCTTATCTGCTTTGTTGGGATGTGGAAGAAGAACAAGTTGCTCTCAGGGCACCATTTGGCTAAGGGCTCTTCTTCCCTAGAGAAGCAGTTGTCCAGTAATATGGAACGATTCTTTCAAAATACTGCAGAAGAGCCCAAACCACCTGAGGGATAACCAGATCAGAAAGTCTGTTGAAGGTCTTTTGATGTTCCCAGTGCAAAGCTTCAGCTGTTTTAGTGAGGTTTAGGAGTATGCTCAGCAAGGAGGACAGACCTGAGTGACTTCATCGAGACTGTTCAGTGGGATACAAACCAGAGCGCTCTGGAGAAAAACCTGTATGAGTGTATGTGTGTATGCAGGGCAACTCCCTTAGACTCATCCTGATTCTCTTTCTGCTACAGTGCAGGTCCTGGTGGATGGAGCCCCAGTCCGGATCCAGCTGTGGGACACCGCTGGACAGGTAAGCTCTATCAAAGCAGCTGTCAGGCTCTGGTCCTGTGGGACAGGGACTGTTTGCCGGCTTTTGAGGAAGTGTTTAACTGGGAAGGAAGGAAATGCACTAGTCCAGCATTAGCCATTCGCTGGTATGGCGGTCACAGAGAGGTGAATGAGAGACTCCCTCAGCTTTGAAACCTGTGCCTGAACCATGGCATGGCCACAAAGTCAGCATCATGCCCTGCCTCTGAGGGTGTTGCTGTCCTAGTTACAAAAAAAAAAAGAAAAAGTCACTGCAGCGTCATGCTGTTAGGAGATCAGTCCAGTGAAGACTTTTTTTCCTCCCCCCTCCATTTCCTACAGGAGGACTTTGACTGTTTGCGCTCGCTTTGTTACCCCGACACCGACGTCTTCCTTGTCTGCTTCAGCGTGGTAAATCCAAGCTCCTTCCAAAACATTACTGAGAAATGGATCCCTGAGATACGAACTCACAACCCCCGGGCACCGGTGCTGCTGGTGGGGACGCAGGCAGACTTGCGGGACGATGTTAATGTCCTCATCAGCCTGGATCGTTACCACGTAAAGCCTGTGCCCCGGCCTCAGGCAGAAGGTCTTGCTGACAAAATCCGGGCTGAAGCCTACCTGGAATGCTCAGCACTGACCCAGAAGAACCTCAAAGAAGTTTTTGACATGGCCATTGTCAGTGGTGTTGAGCACAAAGCACGGCAGGAAAAGAAGATGACCGCCAAAGGCATCAAAACTCTCTCCAAGTGCCGCTGGAAGAAGTTCTTCTGCTTTGTCTGAAGCTGCTTTGAGGTGGGGGGGAAAGAAACACCTGATGCCAGTATTGGCTCTGCACCTTCTTGGAGTGACTGCTCCTATGGCCCCAGTGAGGAAGGGTATGATAAGCTGCTGGGCTTGGAAACCTGGCTCTTGCTGGGTTACAGTATCAGATGCCTAGGAGACATAAACTGGATTTCCATTGTGCCGGGATGTGGAATGGTCCAGGCAGCTATAAGTACCTGCTGGATATGTCTGTAGTGTCCCAGACTAATGGGAGCCTTTAATACACCAAGACTCAGTACCCCAGAGCGGGCAGGTTCCTTACATTGTTCAAAATGACCAGTTTTCTGTCGGAAGCTAACACACTTTTCAGAGTCCTGATGCAGCACAATAAACATGAGGGACTTTTGAAGTCTGCCTATGTTTTGGCTGATTTACAGGCTTGGCAGAGAGCAGGACAGGGGCAGTTACAGGTGGCTGTAGTGTGGTCAGACGTGGGCTGCTGAGTTTGTAACGCGAGGCTTGGGTTCCCTCTCTGATTCTGCTTGCCAAAATAGGTAGAAGACACTTGGCTGTGGAAAAGCAGCGCTCTTTCTTAAAGGCCCTGTATTGTGAGTACCCTTGAGAAGGTTTTTCCTAAATAAAGGCCATTAGCAGGCTGAAGAGAAAATGCACTAGGAGCTACAGTAATTCCTTAAGCAAAATATTCTCTGTAGTCCAGTGGGTGCCAGTGCCATAGTCCTCTCTTAAGAGGTAGTCATGAACTTGGGGACCTATTTTGAAAGGCCTTTTGTGTGTGTGGTGTTTTGAGAGAAAGAAGAGGTGAGGAACGGTGATGAGTGGCTCTGCCTGTCTAGCAGAGACAAAACTGTGTCAGCGAAGGGTTTGTAACACTACCAAGGGGTGAAACGTAGATGGAGAGCCATGCAGGTAATGAGAGGAGAAGAGAGAAGGAAGAAAAGGAAGGGAATAAAAGGGAAAAAGATGTGAGGAAGAAAGGGAGATGGAGAAGGAAAGAAGAATGAACATTGTTAAATGAAAGTTGTGATTCTACTTAGCTGAGATGCTAATATTCAGGGAGTCTTCTAGGGACCTGCAAAAATTGGCTAGTGATCTCAATTTCAAAGTAATATTGTCCATACATTAAGTTCTGAATCAAAAGGAGGGGGGATGTAGTGAGAGAGAAAGAGTTCCTCTTGGTCAGTAAATCCTCAGTTTCAGATCTATGCAGGAGAACAGAATTTACCATGTACTGTTCTTCCTGAGGCTCCAGAACAGGAACAGAGGGCTCAGGGCTTCTTTCTGTTGTGCTTCCTTTTCTAAAAAGTCACTGCTTGATCTGCTGAAATCAAAAGCAAAGGAATTCCATGAAGTTCCTGCTAGAGAAAAACACTCACTATGTTTGCTCCATTCCCCTCTCACCTGTTTCTCGGGGGATTAATTTCCCGGTGAATCTATTCACATTTTATTACAGAACTTGCATCAGTTTCTAACACTTCTTTCACAGAGACATTTCATTCTGGCTTATGTAGCAGAGAGCATGACAGGTCTGCTTTCAATGCTCAGGGGGTTCTCTGCATCTGGCCGTGGCCCATCACCTTGGGGACGCTCTGGAGTAATGTGACAGAAGGGGATATAGCTGTGGATCGTTTTAGTTGCACCAGAAGAAAGCATACCTGAGCTAGTGGGCCTGTAAAAAAAACAAATGCAAGTAATGCAACATGGCTCTGGATCCAAAGAAATGCCTGCAAACTTCTCTCTTTGTGGCGCAGCTGATGTAGCTCCCCAGGACACGAGATGAGCCTGCTGTCTCCCTGGGCAGTATCACAGAGTGAAAGAAGTGGGCAGGTCTTCTTGCAAAGGGATGTGGCCCACAGCTTTGGAGCTGCTTGTAGGATAAGGCTGAGAGGCCTGAAAAGGATGGCGTGTCAGAACGAGCCGAACGTTGAGAGGACTCCCCCAGCTGAAATGCCGTCTGGGTCCGGTGAGGGGTCCTAAGAGATGGAGAGTACAGAGGCGGTAGCTAGCAGTGACATGTCCTACACGCCTCGAGGCAGGACACCACTTCCTCAACAAAGCTCTCATCCCTGCATGTATTTTCCTACCCATACAGGCACCTTTGCTGTATCGCTAGTTCAGTTTGTCCGTAGGGTCTTTACGCATTTCTTTAGCCTGTGGGACCGGGGATTGCGATGTGACCTGTTAAGGAGCGCGCCGAACCCCTGTGGAGCAAATCCGCAGGTGGAAAGAACACAGGCCTCCCCTCCTGCTGGGGAGAGCAAGGGTTGTCCTGCAGTAGCTTGGTATGAAACAGGGATTGTTTCATTCTGGAAAAGAAACTGTACTGAGAGCTACTTTCTTCCTCTGTGATTGTGCCTAATATTTGTTCAAATAAATTTTTTTAATGTCCACAGTTTGTGTTTGTAATTTTGTTAGTGCAAAATAAGCTGGGCTTTGAGATGGAGGAGGAGTTACTCCATTTTGCCGACCATAGCATAAGAGGGAAGTTGCCCCACTTCTCCCTTCGTGTCCTAAATCCCCACTAGCAATGGTAAAAATCCCCTCATAGCTGAGACCTTCCAAGATCCTTCTCTTGGGGATTGATCTTTAAAGGTCCCTTCCAACCCAAACCATTCTGTGATTGTGTCCTGCCTCAGTTAATTTTCCTCTCCCTCAGCAGCCGCTCAAGGGTGGAGGCTGCCTAGGGGGATGGACTAACCAACATCCCAGGCTTTCAGTGCCTCTCCCCAGAAGCCACCAGCCAGGGACCAGTCAGGAGGCCCTCCCAGCACTCATCAAGACAAGCCCACATAGGACTTGCTTTTGGAGCCTTAGTAACAGCACACTGCTCTCTCATTAGGCTGGTGGGTAATTTAGCAACCAGGTTTATTTAACTTGGTAGTTAAACACTGGCTCGAGTGCTGAAAAATTTTGTCTGTGCCACATAGGACACAAAGGCTCTGTCCAAGATAGCTCACTGGACTCATCATTTTAGCCTTATCAGCATCCCAGGTAGGTCAGGGCTTCTATCGGTCCACATCTGGGGCCCTGGAGCTGCTCCAAAGGCAGAGGGCAGAGAAGTGGGGCTGCTGGGGGAGTTCAGCAGAGAGGCAGGAAGGGACATGGGGAAAAACCACAGCGTAGCAGAGGTAATGAGCAAATGTGATTCAGAAACTAGAAGGGAATAGGAAATTACTGCCAATAAAACTTGATTTGGGAACTACTTTTTTTTTTTTTTTTTTTGACAAAGTCTGAGACCACACTGTCCTCCTACAGTCTGCTGTTTGCTAGCTGTAAAACGACCTGTGGGGATTATTTGGAGCCGGGTCCCAACTTTGCAGCTTCCCGGCATTAAAGCTGAGAGAAGAACCTATGAATGGAAATAGCAGCAAAGTGTGAATTAACTTTACGGGGAGTGAGTCATCCCACTGAGCCATATCCTGTCATGGGCACAATAAGCAGCCTAAAACTCCCTGAAACCCGTGAAGAAAGCTGAGCTCCTGGGGGTGGGGAGGGACCTATCTCATTACATAGAGTGCCCTACCAAAGCCACCCGAGGAGTCTTTAAAGCCTTGCTCGAGTCCTCTCCATGGTGCAGTACTGGACCCGTGCTACCGCTTGGCCCTGGTACAGTTTGGGCTTGTTTCTGCGTTGCAGTGCTGCTTGACCAACCTGTATTTTCAGATGATGCTGAGAGCACAGGAGGGTTCCCAGGAGACTGTTGCTAACACAAACCACCCCACCAGGCTGGATGAAGCTAGCCAAGCCCATTACTAGGCCAGCACAATGCCACACCAGTGCCACTTACTTTAATGCCAGAAAGGATCCTTATGATTAGTTGATCTGACTTGCTCCATAGCGCAAAGCTCAGCATCAAATACTAAAAAAAAAAAAAAAACCACAACCCCATTGTGCCTATAGGGTAGAAACTCTCTAGTACCTTCTTTCTTGCTCAAGTCTCTGACGTGGATCCTGGTCAGCAGAATCCCGCACAGTCCTGCACCCAGCAAACTCATCGGGGCTTCCCCGCCAGCAGAAGCAACATTGCAAGTGCTTCAGTACAGGTACACACCACGTCTTGTAATTCTGCATGAAGCCCGTGTGCCTCCTGCCGCTCTCAGTTGCCATCTCCAAAGGAGCTGAGCTGAGGCGTCAGCAATGGTAGGAACGCGGTGTGGAAGGGACCCTTTCGTTTCCTTTCTCTGTAGGGAGCACACCCTAAATGGGCTTAGTTGTGCCAAGAAGGTTCCCAGCTGGCAACACTTTCCCGAGCTTCCAATGAACCCTGACTGGGAATTAATCCCCAAAATAATACTAAGTTTCATCTGACTCAGCACAAGCTCCTTCCAGCTCCAGAAGGGCAAGTCTGGAAGGTCCCTTCAGGAGATCTTTATGCCCTGTAGGTTACGTCCTATTTACTTTGAAGGGCCAGGCTGAGTTATTCCCAGGTTAGGAGATGACAATGAGTCC
>NW_009269999.1:6785127-6785379 GCF_000687185.1 Egretta garzetta | reverse complement strand
TGAACCCTGCTGAAATGCAATTACCAGGGAATGGCATCCTCCCCCATTTCCTGAGGGGGCATGATTGCGCTAACAACCTTATCACCTTCTTAACACCCCGCAATGTAATCCTCAGGTGCTAGCTAGCTTTTTCTTCAGAATTGCTCCAAGTTTAATGCTATTTATCAATTATGCAACCATTTCTAGCTTGGAAGCAGGCTCTGGTTTGACTTTTCCCAGCTGCAGTGACAGCCAAGTGGCCTGCTTCGACTT
>NW_009269999.1:6783934-6785111 GCF_000687185.1 Egretta garzetta | reverse complement strand
CCCCTGGTTTGGGCCAGACTGGTCCCCTCCCGTGGTCCCCTATGCGGCCTCGCAAAGAGCAGCGTGGGAGCACCGGAGGAGCAGGAGTGAGCAGAGGCACGGCTCAAACAGGCGCCACAAGAAACGTCTGTCCTCTCGCAGCCTGTGCTTCAGTTGGATTGCGGCTCTTCCAACCCTGCCGAGAGTCCTCTTTGCCTGGGAGGCTGTCCCTGGCCAGCTTGGTCTGCTTAAAGGTCTTGGCTCTCCTTTACATCCTTGCCCTCTTGGAGCCATGCTAAATCACTCGGTAGTAGGCCCAGGAGATAAAGCATTTATACAAAGAAACTACACAAATTTTACAATATGGCTCCAAGTCTGCCTTCCCTGTACTGGAGGGTGCTGGTCAAGACCCGGCTCCCAGTCTGCATCTGCTCCCAGAAGAGGAATCAAAGAGCTGGCCCAGCCGGCACCTGGGCCTCCTGGAAGCTGCTTACTCATGCCTCTGCAGAGTCCAGCCCTGGGCTCTCCGTTCCCACCGTATAAATACACCATTGTACTTGCAAAGACCTATTGCACAAGAGAGCAGGGTATGTTTCAACGTATCCCTGAGACAGGTTCCCTCTGCTGCAGCCCCACGTGATCCCCGTTCCCAGGGTGACACCATGCCCTTTCCAGCTCCCGGACTGAGCTGCTCGGCATCCAAACTTGCAGGACTTGTTCTGGAAGAGCAGGAGGAGATGTGGGTCCCATCCTCCCCCTCCATCCCCTCACCCCCAGCGCTGCCCCTGGGGCAGTGTTGTGAACTGAAATACTCTGGTTTCTGCTGCTGTGGAGGAACATCAGGTGCGGGAAATTTGGCTCGGGGACAAGTTTCACCACGAGTCACTGAGCCAGGCTTTTCTTTCCCATGAGATAATCTTGGGCGGGGCAGACAATCTCTTAAAATTAAAATACAATGAAAATACACGGGCTTCCCAGGGTTTAGGGTAAATCTCGCTTTCCTTGTTTTCTCAGAAAGCGAGCCAGGCGCTGCTGAAGCCTTCCCCAGGCTTGCGGCGCAGAGGCCAGCGCTGCAGTGGCAGCAATCGGCTCAGCCTCGGGGCCAGGCCTGGCTTTCTGGCCAGGGGAGGGTGCCCACTGCTCCCCCAGCCCCTGGCTGGGCGCAGGGGGCTACCCCTGGGGCCCGGCCTCGCCCGTG
>NW_009269999.1:6779481-6780216 GCF_000687185.1 Egretta garzetta | reverse complement strand
ACACAAATTTTACAATATGGCTCAAAGTCTGCCTTCCCTGTACTGGAGGGTGCTGGTCAAGACCCGGCTCCCAGTCTGCATCTGCTCCCAGAAGAGGAATCAAAGAGCTGGCCCAGCCGGCACCTGGGCCTCCTGGAAGCTGCTTACTCATGCCTCTGCAGAGTCCAGCCCTGGGCTCTCCGTTCCCACCGTATAAATACACCATTGTACTTGCAAAGACCTATTGCACAAGAGAGCAGGGTATGTTTCAACGTATCCCTGAGACAGGTTCCCTCTGCTGCAGCCCCACGTGATCCCCGTTCCCAGGGTGACACCATGCCCTTTCCAGCTCCCGGACTGAGCTGCTCGGCATCCAAACTTGCAGGACTTGTTCTGGAAGAGCAGGAGGAGATGTGGGTCCCATCCTCCCCCTCCATCCCCTCACCCCCAGCGCTGCCCCTGGGGCAGTGTTGTGAACTGAAATACTCTGGTTTCTGCTGCTGTGGAGGAACATCAGGTGCGGGAAATTTGGCTCGGGGACAAGTTTCACCACGAGTCACTGAGCCAGGCTTTTCTTTCCCATGAGATAATCTTGGGCGGGGCAGACAATCTCTTAAAATTAAAATACAATGAAAATACACGGGCTTCCCAGGGTTTAGGGTAAATCTCGCTTTCCTTGTTTTCTCAGAAAGCGAGCCAGGCGCTGCTGAAGCCTTCCCCAGGCTTGCGGCGCAGAGGCCAGCGGTGCAGGGGCAG
>NW_009269999.1:6766133-6779373 GCF_000687185.1 Egretta garzetta | reverse complement strand
AGCTCCACTTCTCATGAAGCAACCTCCACAGTCCTGTAGAGGAGGATGGAAGGGAAAGCGTGGATTAGCCAGTCAAGCATGGATGGCAAAGACCCCTTCCCACGGCTGTGCTGCCACCTCTGCGCTGGTGGCATGGTGGCACAGGGACAGCACTGGTGATTTCCAAGCAGCCACACACACATGTGCTGGTGGTGCCATCACCACTGGTAAACTCTGGGGAGGACTCATGGCACTCAAGTCATGGGGCTGCCCTTCCCTCCACCATCCCTGCAAGTGTCTCACCCTGCCACCGAGCTTAACCCTCTGCTTCCGCAGGTGAACACCTGGTTACTAGCTCAGTGGCAACAGGGACACAGCACAGCGAGAAGCCAGAGATCTTGCTGGGATCTCACTGGCGGTGAGCGTCAACACCCCAGCCCTGCAGACCAAGGTGCTTTCTCATCCAAAGGGGAAAGTCAGCATCACGTGCTGCAGCGGGGCCCGTCCTGAGAAGGCTCGGTTCTCCCAGAAGAGGCTGCACCCCTGCGGGGCTGACGGGAGAGAGGCTGGGAAAATGCTGCCCGAGCAGTGAAAATCATTTTTGGGGTTGCACTAGCTAGCTGCTCTCCTGCAGCGAGTCCCCTTGCTGGGCCACCCGCCTGGGGAGCAGCGTGTGCCTGGGGATGGCTGGCGGCTGGGGCGGCTGGGCTGGCTCCCTGCAGCGCTGGGGCAGGCCGGGAGGCAGCAGGAGCACCCGGCTCCAGGTAGAGCTTCAGAAACTGTGCGTTCGTCTTCCTTGCCAGCAAGTCAGAGAGCGCCCGGGGCGGAGTGATGACGCACGGCACACCTGAGATCATTTTCATGGGAATAGACCCGTGAGAGACAGCGAGAGGAAGAGTCAGGGAAACTCTCCCAGCACTTCAGTCAGTGTCAGCATTCACAGGGCAGATTTCACAAGATAAACAAAAGCCTTTAATAACCGCACTGGAGGGAGGCTTTGAAACCCTGTGAAACCTCCGCCAGGAAAAAAGAGCGGCAGGCTCCTTGCCTTGCGCCAGCGCCACCAGCCAGCCAGAGACTTGGCGGCCACAGAGAAAAAAAAAGGCTTGCAAAAACCAAACCATAAAGATCCGAGTCTGGGTACCCAAGCTGTACTCCCAGCTGTGGATAGTAATACGTACAGTGCTATATATAGCGCAGATGAATATTCATTCCTCTTGCTAAGGGGTTTTAATCACATGGAGCAGATGAAAGATGTCAGCCACCCTGGAATATTATCTGGGCAGCAGTGTATAATCCAAAGGGAGGGCAGGAGGGGATATCTAATGTCATGATATCTTCTGTAGGATGATTGGGTTTATTTCTTGTAAGGCAAGTAGCTTTGTAGAATAGCAAGAATTATTGGTGTCTAGCAGTGAAGTCTTACGCGTATGAAATCCCTGTGAAAGGATCCTCAGCCTGAGACACAGGGACTCCGTGCTAACCAGTAAAATATAACCATACCAGGGGAGGAAGAAGGATCCTGCAGCACCTGGCTGGCTGCCCCATGAGTGCCAGTAACAGCAGCGTCCTACCTTTCCATGCAGCCCGTTTATTCACTATCTCCAACCATCATCTTTTCAGATGATAAAGGCACTGTGTTCGGTGCTGGGAGAGAGGGTAAGTCTAAGTATAGTTTAGGTCACCAGAACCGTGGAAGTGCTAACCCAGGATTTAACATCGTTTCCCTGTGTGGTTTGGGGTGAATGACTTTCCCTTTTCCACTTGCAAAAGGGAGCTCCCTCCCCTCCATGGGGTGTGATGCACCTTTATTAACTGGTGTTCACAGAGTGCCCTAGCAGGGGAAGGGTTATTGCCAGGAACATCGCAGTGCTGCTCCTCGCAGTCCTCCACTGGGACAAAAGCCTGAGATGTGTCCAGACACCGGTCTCCATTATTGTCTTCTGTGAGTTTTCAGAGAGATCTGGAAAACCAAACTGGGATTATAGCTCCAGCTCTGGGCATCAGGCAGTTAAGGGAGAAATTCGGTATTCATTGAGAGCAAATGTCTCCAACCTTCAGAGCTGTTGAAGGAAACATGAAACCTCACAGTCTAGAAAATTAGGAGATGATTAAAAGGAAGCCCTATACATATTGCTACTTGCACGGTACACATGGCACCTTGGTGATGTGGCAGGAGAGGAGGAAGAATGAAATGTGGTGTCTTCGTATAACTAGTACTATCAAGTCTCCAGAGAAAAATAAAGAGTTGGATCCAAAATGCAGAATGTGGGACATTGGTGTCTGGCTCTGCTGCTTTCACCCAGTGCCTGTAACACAGGCAGAACTATCTGAGTGCAGCCACAGCCCAGGTGGCTGAGAGGCCACCACGCAGGAGGTCTGGGATCCCAGCAGCAGCAGGAACCGTTCCTGAACAAGGCTCAGAACGAGCTTTACTTACAGGTGGAGAAACAGCATCCCACCCTGAGTCTATCATGCTGCAGGATGGGGAGAGGAGGAGGAGGTGTTCTGTCTATTGAGATGCCTCTGCATAGTTCAGTAGAGAGAGCAGTTCATAGTTCATAGTTCAGACAGTCAAGAGCAGTGCATGTTCCCAAGCAGGCCAGCTCTCTGGGTAAGCAGCCGATGGCCTGGGCAGGCATGCCCGAGCCCATGCTGCTGGGCTGTCACGGTACCCAACATGGCTGGATGAAGCCAGCTCACCGCCACCAAGCTCTGATCACGCTTCCTCGCTGAGGTGCAGACAGACTCTGGGGTGCAAAAAGAGGCACCCAAGGAGCTTGAAAGCCTCTCGCTGCCGCTTGGTGCCAGGCATAGGTTGGCCCATTTCTTCCGGAGGTGAGACTGGAGCGGGGCTGCTGAGCACCTGGGGTGTTCGCCAAGGGGGAACGGCGCACGAATAGTCAGCCATTAAAGGGGTAGTTTTGCTTCTGCTAAATATCAGCACTGACTTCACTGATGCTGCCCTTCCGTGTTTTACTGGCACCTGCTGCAAATCTCTGGCCACATCTGTGGTCTCAAATAATTACAGCCTCCCAGCAAGAAAGGATGAGGGGGCAGCACGAGCATTTAAACATTACAAATGGGACTCTCCAGCAAGCACTGGTTGCTCTTCCCTGAACTCCTTTCGTCATAAAAGAGTAGGAAGAGACCAAGTCCTGCTTTCAACCCTCCATCCTAGAGCATGGCTTTATTGGTAATTAAAAACTACATCTCAGCTTAATTTTCTTCCCACACTTGGCTGTACTCTATCTTACCCCCATCTCAAAGAGGCATGTCAGTCCTTTCATATCCTCACTGGAGTTCACAGAGGTTTGCCAGCATTAATCAGAGGCAATTACCTCTGCCTCTTTAGGCAGGGATATCAGACCTGAGCCTAGGGTGACTCATTGCAAGATCGCTTCCCCCTGCGAGGTTCTTCCAGACATCTCCTTTGCCTGGAGACCTCAGCTGCCTTTGGTCATTCCATGCCTGGGAAACTCTCCTGGCAAGGAGCAAGCCCCGACTACTACCTGGCCCCATGTACTCCACATCTCTGTCTCTTCACCTCACCTCGTGGAAGCAATAAGAGGGTTACAGGCTGGTGCTGGCCAGGAATTATCTAACCAACATTTTCACATTTTGATAGATTAGCTTTTTCCAATGGGTTTTTGGGTGGAACAGTCCTGGTTTTGGTGACCACCCACTGCAGTGCAGGGCTGCTGGACCACAGGCCTGCTCTTTGGCAGTGGGTCTGGATGAACTCTGGAGCAACTCAACCACTCTGACCACTCCTGACTCGGACATCTCCAGGATTCCCACCTCCCTGCTGAGAAGAAATGAGTCGTACCTTCAGCCCTTGCAGTTCTGATGCCCTAAGAGCCCTGGCTGGAAGGAGATCCCTTTTGAGATCCCTTTCGAGATCCCTTGGCTCTGTGGGAAGGGTGAATGGACAATGCTGCTTCTTTCATTTAGGAGAGCAAGGACTCATGGTTTCCTAGAGGGAAAGTTTTCTGTCCTACAGAAATCCCAGAGTTCAGCGGGGGTCATAACAAAAATCTACTTTGGAATATTTGCCAGGAATATTCCAAAGTAGTAGAATTATATGACCCAGAGAAGAAATAGAGTTTCAGCAAGCTGTAGCACTTGGAAAGAAAGTAAAATCTATTGATATAATGCACAACGTGAAGTAGATACTTTGTTACCTTTGTTACCATTAATGTTATTATGATTACTTACTAATGTTTTTGTTACTGAAGCTGCATGAGCCTCGCAGAGCTCCTGACTCTGCAAATAAACACTCAGGTGGCCCTGGCCCACCGACCTGCACGTACCTCTGATGTTCCAAGCCAGCATTTGCAGGAGAGCAAAAGAAATCTGGTGGTTTAGAAGGGCACAAACTTCCAGCACAACCCCTCCGGCTGGTCAGGGAGCAGACCATTCCACATCCCTCCTGCCATACCATGAAATGTGGTTGGAGAAGTCCGAGTGATGGGGGCCTGCTGGGAAAACTCCATGAGGATCACTCCCCTTCTATTTCTTCCCTTTCCCTCCAAGCAGTCCACCAGCTAGGAGAGATTTCTGCTGTTCTGCAATAATTTGGATGCGCTTGCCTGCGGATTTGGCTTTGGAGTGCTGATGTGCAAATACGCTGGATTGGTGTTCTGGGGTCAAGAAGGAAAAATGAGCAGGAAGGAAAGCAATTGTCTGAAAATAAACCTCATCTCAGTAAACAAGTGAAAGTCACGAAGGGACAATCTAGTTTTGTGCAGTAGGGCCAGAGCCCTCGAAAACCCAGGGAGCTGGAAAAGGCCCGGCCTCTCACAAGGGCTGGGAAGCTCCTGGGGGGACTTGCCCCCGACATGGGGTGCTGGCTGTGGAGTCCTGCCTCAGGAGTGCTGACTGGGCAGGGTACGATTGCCTTGCACAAAGCATTTTTCTGTGAAATAAATAAATACCGCTCCAGCTGTAAGGAAGCTGCCCAGTCATCATATGCATCGCTGATTGCAAAGTTGCACAAGAAGAAGCTGGGTCTGAATTTGGCGAGAGCAGCTCGGTGAGCACCCTGACATGGCAGGGGCTGGCCGGGCAGCAGCTCACATCCCACAGAGTTTTCCGGGTCATGCTGAACGCGGATTCATTTTCAAAGGTCAAATCTCAACATGATGAACAGAGAGGGAAAATGCACATGAGGCAAAAACGCCGATGTCTTCTGCACGCTCCTCCACAACATGCGCAGATGTGCACGACTGTGGGCAGCGAGGGCAAGACAAATGAGCTGCCACTTGCATCTCAGGCACTGCTGATGACAGGGAAACCTTCTGATAACAGGGACAGCTTTCCAATGAGGAAAACAGCCCTTTTTTTTTTCCTGGCACTTCCCTTTTTGCTATAACCTCTTTTCATCTCCTTAGCCAGCATGCCCTTACTCTTAAAAGGTAGACAATAGCCTCCTTACCTGTAGAAGTTACCTCTGTGTTACGAAGAGGACAGGGATGTGAAAAGCAGGCTTGTCTGACAGGGCAAGCCTTTCCATCACAGCAAAACACTGTGGCGCGTAACAGGCTGCAGCCCTGGTTTGGTGCCCACTGTTCCTTTGCATAAAAGCCTTTGAACAGGAGTCAGTAATTATGGGAGCTGCACACCGCACAGCTCCTCAGCTGCTGATACGGTTATCGGTGGAGCATCAGTCTGACTTGCTTCCAGGAGGCTTAGATGGCATGGGGTCACGCCTGAACCAGCTAGCAAATTCCTCGGAGCTGGGATGAGGTCTTTCTTTTGTATCTGTGAAGCAGACAGCATCGGTGGAGTCCCCAACCCTGATTTAAATAGCTGCCTCCATTCAGCAATGACAACGTATAAAGCTTGGAGACTGGAGCAGCGTTGCAAAGGCGCAGGGGTGCTTCCTGCCAGTTTCAGGAGGTTGAAAACAGAGGGGCTTTTAAACTAATAAGTAGATCTTGCTCCCCTAAAATACATTTTGTCGTGAAAACACAAAGGTTTGCTTTCCTCTCACCTTGTCTGAATTTCAGCTGAGTGCTGCTGGCAAACAAGTGGCTTAGAAACAGTTACAGGCCACAGCGGGATCCTCTTTGACATCCATCCTTACCTGGGAGAAATAGGAATGCTTGAGCAGCAGGGCAGTCCCCCTGCTTTGTCCTAGGGTGAATCAGGGAGTCCCAGCCTCCTCAGACACCCAAAGGATTTCTGAAATCTCTCTCCTTTTGTGAGATTTATTGCTAATCCTATGGAGCTAGAAGATCCAGGGCTCTAACCATCAGATAGGTGAATTATTACAGTCTGGGATGAACTCCAGGGAGAGGTTGGGACATAGCCACTGGCTAGCCTCCTCGCGAGATTCTCAGCTTGCTCCTGCTAGGGGTAGAAAAGGTACTTTTTAAGCAAAAGAACAATTTTTGTCACAAATTAAATGAGTGGAAATAGGGCAAAATTCAAGACAGATTGGAAAGTAGAAGAGATGGGTTTTTGGCCACAGACCCTGGACATTCTGGAGAGGTTTTCAGCTGGAACAGTGTGAGAACAAACCCCTCCCCTTGAAGACTGAGCACGTCCTGTTTATGAAAACTACTAGATGACAAAATTGTCTAAAATAGAAGGTAAGTAAGTGGACATGAGTCAGGAGGCCCTTTCCAGCCCTGCATTCAAAAGCAGTTTCAAAGGACTGCCGTACCTTACAATTACGATTGTGCTGGGGATGGCTCCCGAGCTTTGCCCAGCTCCACAACACCCATCTCGATGAGAAATTTGGACCATACTGTGTGCAACATGTATTACTCCACTCTAATTGTGCACAGACAAGCATAGACTTGGCTAGGAACCGAACACAGTTTGTCTCATTGCTTTCAGTGGACGGTCTTAAGAAGCACCCGTCCATCGGCCCTTCCCTTGAAGTAACAGAATCCTTAGTTGGGAGCCTGGCCACCTGACTGTCACTTTTTTCCTGGAACAACTGGGCAGAGCACTGATTTCCTTGCTGCCTGGCCCCTGTCAGCCACTCTCAGGTTTGGACTCACAAAAATCGACCCAAGGCACTGGGGATGAGAGCGCAGCACCTCAGCAGACGGCCCCGAACTCAGATCACGGAGGCGGCAGCCTGGTCATGGGGAGGTGGCTAGTCAAGCTCTGAACAGATCAAGGAGGGGTTGTTTTGTCTTCTGCTCCAAGGAGATGAAAGGCACCCTGGAGAGGACAGTCTGGTTCAGCTTTGCTGAAAAGCACCATTAAGCTGGGTGAGAAGACAGCCAGGTCGTTTCTACCTCCACACCGTTGCTGGAGATCCCCCACGGACAGGACGTGGAGTGTGGGTCTCATGTAGGCCCACACTGGGGTGAACATTTCCTTGTCTTGAATCATGCTGTAGGACACTCAACTGGACTTAGCTTTCTTGCAATCAGAGGTACTGTTTTTTTACAGCCAAGGCACATTTTCAATCATTAGGGTTCCCATGGCGCTTTCTGCAAGGTTTGCAAGTGACCCACCCAAACTGCTGTTGGAGTGCTTTGTGCAGTGCCAAAAATCTCCTCGGTGGTTCAAACTGGAAAAATTTGTTACCACTTCCTTTCCTGATACCGTTACGTCTGGTGCAGAAAGCTAACAGGGTCCCAGGAACATATGGAGAGATACGGTGCTTCTGTGATTGAAGAAAGATGCTATCTCCTGCCTGATGCTGTGATATTTGGATTGTGCCACACGGTCTGGCGGTACCAGACATCTTGCAATGCATATCAGAAGTCTCTGTGGGGAAAAAAAAAATAAAGACAGGAAAGAAGGGAGTGCTGAGAGTCAAACAAAGGTAGAGTTTATGGGAAAGTGAAGGGGAGGGGGGCAAACAAGAGCAATAGGAAGTCAGTCTTTGAACAAGCCCGGTCATGCCTCGGGTACCGGTTCTGCCTGCCCGCTGCCTGACCACAGCCCAATCTGCCCAGTGACTGGGAACTGGGGCGTGAAGCAGCAGCAAGCGAGCGGGGTTTGGTTGTTGCTGGTGTTCCTGCGGAGGGGAGGTGGCCAAGACACGTTGCGATGAGCGTGTCGGTCAGCCGGCAGCCCTTGCCAAAGGCCCCTGCCCAGGCAGCAGAAGTGGCTCTGGGGAGGAAACGCTCATTCGTGCATGACGTCCCCCTTGCAGGGCTTGGGAAGCAACTGGTTGTGGGACAGTGACAGAGGGGGATTTCGTGGTCTCTGCAGCTCACCTCGGGGTGCCTCTGGTTGCTGAAAGGGGCGGCAGCGGAGGCCGTGGTCACAGGACCAGGTATATTCACAAGTCATCGCAGCTTAGCACCGTCCTCTCTGTACAGAAGAGAAACGACACCCTCTCCCCTCCAGAACATCTGCCTTTCTCCTACCCTACAGACTATGAGGATCCAGCCAAGCTCTGAGCTTAGTGAGAAGAGGCAGCGTTCAACTAAAACAGCAAACAGCTGGGCACACGAGCCCTTCTCCGTTTTGAGACAGAAGTAGCAGACTCCAAAACCAATTACAAGCTGACATTAACTGTTCTGGACTTCATTAGTCATGTATCAATTAGGCCATCCCAGGAGGAAAAGTCATTAGGAGCTATGGAATAGAAAGGGCATTAGTTGGAGCGAGTCAAGTAGGACAGTTATCTCCCAGGCAAGGACAAGCATCCTGTGCTCCCCACCATCCTCATTCCCCCAGTTACTTCGCAAGGTCTGGAGAGGACAGCTATGCATTTCTGCTTTGTTTCTGCTGAAGAGAGCAAGCAGAGGGAGGCTCAAGTTCCTGACCTGCAGGTCACCTGAGACTCGAGAGCACCCCAGCTACAAAAACCTTCTGGAGGAACTTCACTGGAGCACAGGGAGTGGAGCAGGGACATAGGGCTTGGTTCCCTCCAGCCTAGAAACCTGCCGAGCTCTTGAGAGCTACCAAAAAGAAAAAAGAAGTGCTACCACCGCTCTTTTTTTCACCCGGAGGGAAATGATGACCGAGTGGCCTTTTGTACCTGCTTTACGTACAGCGCAATGACTGTGTGGATGAAATTGCAGAGCATGTGGTTCCAGGGACGCAGACCCTGCAAGTCGGGGCCCAGGATGTCTCTTCCTGGCTCTGGGAGCAGTTTTTCTCCTGACCTATTGATGGTCCCACGCACAGCCCTGCCAGGCAAGCCCTCAGCCTGCTCTCTCAGGTGACTTACACAAAATAAGTGGCTGCTTTTGCCCCAAATGCAGGTTCTGCTTGAGCCTGGGCTCCCGGGCTGTCGCAGCCCGCTCCTCCTGCTGCCAAAACCTAGGCTCAAGGGAGAAGCTTCTGCAGTTTTAAGTGGGGGTTTCACCACTGCCGGTTCCCGGCTCTTTCCACTGCCGGTTCCCGGCTCTTTCCTCACGGCCTCCTTGGAACGGGCTGTCAGAAGAGTTTCCAGCCCACAGCCGGTTAATCATGCACAATTAACATAAACCTGAACTCAGTGGGGAATAAATGAAAGCTGGGAAAGCCCCCTTTTCTCAGCAGCTGGATGAGGCAATTTACAGAAAGCCTGGAGGCGTGGGGAAGGAGTCTTTCATGAGGTTGCAGGTCCATGTGCAAAGGGCGGATAAGGGCAGTTTGGGGCAGCACCCCGGCCCCCTCAGCCCCAGTGCTGTGGGCCAAGGTGAGCCGCCTGCCCTGGACACCAGCCCCACTGCAAATGCTGCAGGGGAAAGCTCTCTGAACCACCCGGAGGGCTGAGATGCAGCAATCTTACTCCTGATCTGCCGATGAAGAGATACACCGAGCAGGGATGTGACTTGCAGGGCAACAAGCAGAAGCCAGATGCAGTTTTCTAGAGCCTTGGTCCGGTGCTGCGGCGCTGGGGCGTACGGGACTAGGGGAGATGTCCGGGCTGACGGGTATGGTTTGACATTTCTGGGTTAGCTTCCCTCAGAGATGCTCTCCAAAGCACGCTCCTGTAGGTTTTCTCCTGCCAGCGCTGGTGCTCAGCTGATGAGCTGGGGAGTTGGTTCAAGGCGCTGCACCAACAGAAAACAAATCCCCGAAAAGCAAATGGCTTTTGGCCAGGATGTTTCAGGGGGTCAGTGCTAATGTGAAGGAAGCAGCCACAGAGCATGGGGCTACCCCTTCAGCAGGGGCTAAGCTTTAGGACAGGCTGAGTTGTAATGCTGAGCTGCTCCTTTGGGCCCAGTTTTCACCATCAGCTCTTCAGGCTGCTGCTCACCCAGGGGTCCTGCCCCATCTTGCACCCTTGGCTGGAGGCTCCCGCCAGCACAGAGGAACATCCCAGCAGAAAGCTCATCCAGTGGGAAATCAGAACGTCCCTTCCAGCCTGTCCCACCCAAGCAGACCTGGCTGGTGCTTGGTGACACAAGGACCAGCATCCATGCGATGGAGCCCAGCTCACCTCCATGCGATGGAGCCCAGCTCACCTCTAGTGCATGGAGACACGCATTCAGCAGTCTGGGAGAAGCTGCAGTGGGTTGTGAAACACCAGCTGTAAGGTACAGTATATGAGACCTTAGATCAGTTACTTGCATCCAGGGCCTTGCGGAGGAAGAGGAGCCTAGTGGTGAAAAAATACTGATGAAAACAAATAGCTATTTTCTTGGTACTTGGGCTTCCTTCTTGGACCTCACCCAGTTGCCCCAGGGTTGGCCAACAGTGGAAGTTTCCCCAGTACACAAGGCTTTTAGTATCCAAATGGCAGTGTCCGGTTACATCAACTATTTCCAAGCAGAGTCCTTCAGATGCTTACTCATTTTCGTGAGGGCCAGGTATTTGCATGGGTTTTACAGCCTTGTGTGCTTAACACAGTAATGTGATGGGAATGCAACAGAAAAGGAAGAAGATAAAGCCTTGCTGGCTGAGAATGTGCGTGTACAGGGTGATGGGAAGAACGATAGTGGGCACCCACACTGTGCCAGCTCTTCCCTATATCTACAGGGTTGTGCTCTGAGCAGATCCTGTCTCTGATGGGTCCCTCAGCAGCTGAATGGGGAGAGGAGTGGAAGGAGGGTGGAAATTGCATGGCTGAGCAGCAGAGGGGTGGTGGAAGGACCAGTTAGCAGAAGACATGGCAGGCAAGAAGTGATTCCTGGACAAATCTGGTTTCCATTTAAAACAGATTAGCCCAGGCTTTGGGGTAAAGAGGAAAAGACTTTCCCCTCTCCCCAAATACTAGGATGAGAGGGAAAGGAAGATCTGTTGACAGGGTGCAATTCTACAGCATAAGCAGCAATAGTTTCTAAATATGAGAAAGAACCAGTTCAAACTGGTTTAACAGAAACTTCCTGCACCAAAAACCTCTAGCGAGGACATTAGAATAAGAGCGTTGCATCCTCGGCAGCAGATCCCGTCAGCTCGGCTGCAGAGCCACACGGTCCATGCAACGACCCCACAGCTCCCCAAAGCATCTGCCCCTGCCGTTAACCCTCCTCGAGTGTGTCACAGATGCCCCTTCATCCTCTAATACAGATCTGCAGCCCCCTCCAAGGCAGAGGAAAGGGTTATGTGGCGAGGCTTGGAAGACACAGCTACTGGCTTCTGAATGGGATGACGCTCCACGAAAGGACTGTTTTGGCTCGCTTTGGTTTTAATGAAGGCTCTACTGCCTGATGTCCTCTGATTACAGGAAAAACCCCCTCTCATTTCTTTCAAAACATAGTGCTTGTGCTGGGGGGAGGAGTAGAAGTCAGCAAAAAAAGCTGGGAAACTGATCCAAATAATTAAAAAACAAGAGGCAGAAGCACCCACGTGCATTTTTTTAAAAATCTCACTGGCAAGTTTTTGCTGCTGGACTGGTGACCCCAGGAGCTGGGACTGGCTCTGTATAACCCATACAAAACCAAGGAGAAGCAGACCGAGGGTACAGAGGACCCACAAGGGGCCTGGGAGACCTGAGGTCAACTCTCTGTACTTCTGAAGGTTGTACCTGCTCTTCCCTGCCTTGCAGGTGGCTATGAGGCTTCAAGACCAGCGTGACCATGGTAATATGGACCATAACATCACCATAGACGAGGAAGAGGGGAACAGGACCTCACATCTTATGAAGCCTGTAAAGGCCCAGAGCATCTCACATCCTAGCACCCAACTCCAACAGTGCGCAGTGTCCCTGCTGGTTTGGCTGTACAGTGTCCATGGCAGCACAGGGTGGGATATTAAGATATTGCTGCCCCCTCTTGTGGAGCTGGCAAACCACACTGGGCAGCTGCTCTGGCTGAACAGTAACCCCATAAGGAATAGAAAATGCATCGGTGCAGCCTGCAGCCTGCAGTGTGGGTGCAGGCAGGAGGCAGGCAGCAGCGCTGGGGTCTGGCGGTGCAGGCAGGAGGTGGGCAGCAGAGCTGGGGGTGCAGCTGGGGGAGGGAAGGACTCCCACACAATGCCTATGTGAGAGGGACGCTACTGTTTAATTTAAAGAGAAGTTTCTGGCTGGGAGCAGCTCAAATTCCTGGGCCAATGCTTTGCTTCAACCAGTCACAAATATTTTTTAACAATCCCAAAGCAGCCGGCATGTGGGTCAGGTGTGTCAGGGCAGAGAACAAAGGCACAGACACTTTGTCTGCACTGAGATTTGTGGAAAATTTCCCCTCTTCCTGCCGGATCGCCTGGCTGGCTCCAGCAGGGCTCCTGGCCTCTGCAGCTCCTGTCAAAGGCTCACTGTCATTTTGTAGATCCTCTCATGTAGGCTGGCTCTGGGCAACGTAGCGAAGACAGTAATTAAGTGTTGGGTCTGGCCTCTGCAAAATCTCCTAGAGCTGTTATAGGAACGGATGGTGAGTTTCAAAACTCCTGACACAGCTGGAGATGAGGACACCTTGGAGAGGCTATCGTTGACTGAGGGCCACAGAAACTCTGCCACGCCGCAGGTGGCGCCTTGCCCAGGAAACGCTCGTTTTCCCGCGGCACTGGTCAGCCAAGCTGCCTTGCAAAAAGGTTTCCCTGTACCCCTTTACATGCTGCAGAAGAGATCGGATCCACTGTAGTTTCTATGGCTGACTGTATTTCTCCGTGACTATACGCTATTACAGTAACGTGCAGTTCTGTGCTTAATGACCAAGGTAGAGTATTTCCAATTTCTCCCTCCATTTCTTCAAGGGGGAAAAAAGTGTGTCTGGAAAGTTTTCACAAGCGAGTTCCCACACGGTCACTACTTAGCAAGCAATGTTTGCTTACTGCGTTCTGGCCTAGCCATGGCACTTCAAATCTGCAACTGCGCCACCTAGGAGCTCAAAGCACGCTTCAGTAAGGAGAGCGTCTGGTCATTCCTAATGCTTGCAGTAAGGGGAGGAAAAATGACATTCAAGAGTTCTCT
>NW_009269999.1:6757466-6766069 GCF_000687185.1 Egretta garzetta | reverse complement strand
AGCTCTCTTTTTAACCTGAATGAACTGTTTGACCTCAAAGCCAAAATAATTTCTTCCTTAAGCAATAAATTTGGCCAGAGAGCTAAAGTAACTGAGCCACCGTGGAGCCATCCCTTGTCGTGGTGAGGGGGCCGCTGTGTTTATTTGCAGAGCCATTGTGCCAGGGGGAAGCCGGAGACACCGATATTGAGCTGTGAGCTAATGCTTCCTCCACCTAGCCTGGCAGCCACACAAAGCCAGCCCACTGGGACCAACTCAGCCAAAAGCTTGGGCAAGCCCCAATTCCTGATGGTCAAAGGCGGGTAAAAGGCTTTGCTGGCCCAGAGAGGATGAGAGGCTCGATGGGCTTCCTTCTGCAGAGGTGGAGGCCACCAACAAGTCAGACCGGCCACGGTAAAGAGGCAGAGGGTTTCCTTCAGTGGAGCTGCACAGCGGGCAGCGGTTCCAGGGGCTTGGCGGGAGCCTGGCTCTGTAACCTGTGCAAACAACCCCCTCGAAAAGACTGACCTGGGTGGGGAAGACATTGCCTGTGCCCACTGCAAGGACAAGGGGCCAGCTCCGGACCCCCGGGAGCCTCCTGCACCACAGAGCGGCTGCGCTGGGACGATGGGCTCAGGGGGGGCCACACCGGGGGATTCCAAGGCAGGAGGAGCAGCTCTGCTCCAAAAACAACGAACAACTTCACATAACTGCTTCTTTCTGGCCTCAGCTGGGGGAGTAGCAAGGATTTTCTCACTGTCAGGCACAGATGATGAAACAAGGCAGCTCAGTTTTCACCAAAAACCACATTTCTTAATCTGCCGACAGCGAGGCAGTCTTCAGTTCAGTTTTTTGGGGGGAAGGGGATTTTCATTTTGCAGAAGGTATCAAGATCTGGGCTCCCATTCCCATATGAAAAACAAACCCCTTTTCAAGAGCTGGGATTTCACAGAGAGTAGCCACCCTTGTTTTTGTCAGGGGCGAGCCGGCCCCACGGAGGGGGTGCGAGGGTGAAGGCGGGTGGGATGCCCATCGGGTGCAGGGGTGCAAGCCCTTTGCTCAGCCTCCCCACGCAGGAGCTACGGGCGCAGCCTGGGTGACCCCACATGGTAAAACCTAGGGAATGCAGACACACGGCGTGCACGGCTACAGGCGTGGGCGTGCGGCATGGCATCGCTGCCCGGGTCTGGCCCTGGTGCCAGCTGCATTTCTGAGCTTCCCTGGGTCGCCCTGTACCGAAATGGTGGGACTGCTCACGGCGCCTGTCCCCCCCTGCCCGGGAGCAGCAGGAGCAGCAGCTCCCCTTGCAGCAGCAGTGGGTGCCCACCGGGTGCCAAGCAGGAGCAGGGTCTGGCCCCTTTGCCTGCTGCTATGCCCCTGTCACTGGCCTGTGGCTTTTTGGGCAGAAGGAGAAGATGTTTTGCAAGCTGCAAAGCAAAAAGGGGGGCTCTGCAGACTCCACCAGCACCACATCTAACACCACGAGACACAAAGATGTGCTTTAAGTGAAAGAGACTGTAGTATGCAGGACCTTCTGTCTTTGGAGACTATCGAGAGAATCAGCCTTGGTTTCAAACTGCACTCTCACTCCAGGGGCTGCCCGCTCCGTGCCAGGACGCGTGACCCCATCGGCCAAGCAGAGCAGGGCTCAGCTGCTCCTGGGGTGGCTCGCCAGGGGACGTGGGGGACAAGGTAGGCTCAGGTGGCTGGAAGTGGCAGGACGGGAGAGCTGGTGTAGGTGAGGAGCAGGGGAGGAGAGAGGTGGTAGTGACAGAGCAAACCCCACGGTCCGGAGCAAAGCGCAGTGGGGGAAGCCTGCCCAGTGCGGAGCCAGCACTGCCAGGTGAGTGACACAGGGGCAGGTTCGCCTGGTTCCCTTACGTATCCATTGCTGATTAGCCCAATTTACATTTGGCTACCTCTACATGGCAGCACCCGAGCCATCACCAGCCTGGAGACACAGCTCAAGCAACTCCAAAAGGAGCTGTGTCTCCAGGCTGGTGATGGCTGGAGGAACAGCGTCTTGGTTTCAGACCCAAACCCCAAACCAGTCTGACCAGTTGGAACCCAGTTTCAGGTTACACCCTGCCCTGCTGTCTGGGTGACTTAGCGGGTAATGATCTCACCCCTTGCACACCTCAGTCCTCTCTCCCGGTATCCACACAGGCTGCATCCCCCCCTCCCAGCCCTCCCCAAACCATGGGACTGCTGCAGCAACCTAAGAGCTCTCCCCTGAGCTGCCGCAGCCTGGGCAGATGGAAGGGTGCGAGAGACAGCAGGCATGGGAACGGTGCCTGCCCCCTCGGCGGGTCATCGCTTCTCAGACACCACTCCCAACGTCAGATAAGACAAACAATTCCTTTTTATTGCAACTCGTATTATCAGAGTGAGCGCGCACACAAAAAAATAAATCAAGATGTTAGGTTTGTTGCGTAGGCCATGATAGGCTGTGGGAAAAACAAAGAGATGGAAGAAATGATACGAGACAGACCATGAAAAGCCGTGGAGGAATTTGACCGGCCCCAGAGACACCGAGGCAGATGCCCGCGGTGGGGAGAAGGGTGCAGCCAGATTGCCAGCAGGCTGCAGGCTGCAGTTTCTTCCCTTCCAGCCCAGGCATCGGCCCCATGAGGCAGCTCCCCTGGAGCTGCACTTGAGAGGACCTGAGCCGTGCCCTGAGCTGGGCACAGCTTCACCAGAGCCTTCCAGAGCCACTCTGCCCTCAGCCCTGAAAGGGTCCAAGCATTTAAACTAAAGTCTGTACATAGATTTATGCTTCTTACACACACGCGCTCACACACACGCAAACACACGCGCACCCATTTCCTCTCTCTTCACAGCAGGAGTTCTCCAAGAGCAGCAGGCACTGGAAGTTTGGGGGTTGGTGCCAACCCCACAGCCGACAAAGCGAACCAGGCACTTTGGAAACAGCATCTTCTGCCCCCAACAGGAGTCCTCAGCTCCCAGCTGTACAAGCCTGGACATCAGAGATGCAGCAGTACAGATCTAGGAAGCACCCCACTGCAAACAGCCTACAGGGAAAGTTCGCCAAAGGGGGGATGTCACGTGCTGCCATGGGGCCAGGGATGAGCCCTGGACCTCCCGGGGCTGGGCTCATCTTGCACTGGGAGGGACGGGCCAGCAGGAGCGAGGAAGCCCTGGGGACATTGGCTGGCAGTATCCAGCCCGCTCCTGTGCTCTGGGAGATGCCAGGGACTCAGGTCAGGCTGCGTGCTCAGCGGAGAGCAAAAAAAATCAAAGCTGCAGCAAAGGTCCAACTACGAGGGAGCTGGGTCCTTCTACCCTCCCCTCACCATCAGCAGGAAAAGTAGAGACATTTCCTTTCCTTTCATGTGAGAATAAATAGATATTTTCTCAATGTGTTTGGGTTCAGACTGAACAATGGAAAAGCAACTAGGGCAAATCACAGAGAGAAAGTGGTGGACACGTACTGTACATACGAGGCTGTATGGCAGCCAGGCAGAAAAAAATCTAGGTGTGCTTTTCTGTTAAAAAGCAAAGCCTAGTGATTAAAGCAGGTATTTCTGTTTCCTTCCATCTCAAAAACAGGAACCACTGGAGCATGTCACAGAGCCCTTGGGACAGGTCTGGGACAGTTACATGAATCGCACAGCCCTCAAGAGGCTCACTGTGACCAGGAGGACTGCTGGGAGGCAGGGCCACCTTGCATGGGACTGGGGGAAAGGGAGGAAAATACGAAGTTGAGTGCAAGAAAGTGGCACTGCAAACAAAAAATTGCTGGCTCTGGTGAGGTTGCACCATTTACCAGTCGGATGCTACACAGATCCAGTCCTGGGGTCCCTCAGTACATTGAACGGAGTTGTGCTCCGGGTTTGAGCATGAAGAAAGATGTAATTCAGAGTTTCACTGGATTATTTGAGGTTAGAAAGGGAGAGACATCAGAGAGCATCAGAATGCCCCCAGATCCTCACTTTCCAGAGCAGCCATTTAGCCAAGACAATCACAAACTCTAGTACTGCCAAATCATGGCTAGACCTTGGCCTGATGCTACAAATGTCTTTGATGAGAAAGAGTCCGTCAGGCAGAGGCCCATGTCTAAAAACAGAACTCCAGAAATTTTGGGGAGCGCCCCAGCGCTGGGCTGGAGAAAGAGAGGCTGTAGGTCAGACTGGTTTGGTGGCACTGCTGTAAAACAGATGCTCAGTGTCCTCTGTGGTAGAGAGGGTTGAGTTGGTAGCAGTGGTCGGCTGACGGCGGCGGCTGTTCTTCTTCCTGTTCTTCAGGAAGAAGTAGCCGATGATTGCCAGGACCACCATGATGCAGATCACGAGGAGCACGGCAATCACTACCTCAAAGGCACCTGTGGGGGATACTCGAACACGTTAGAAGGGCTGCTCCACGAGCTCTGGCGCAGCAGGGGCAGTCAGGAAGAAGCAAGCACAAACGCCGCTGCAGAAGCTGTGCTGGCCAAAGAGAAGAGGTGGGCAATAGCTGGCCTGGCAGCAGGGTGGTCACTGCAACACTGAGCAAAGAAGAAGGCAGATGACCACGTGGCATAAGGGTATAGCCAGGGTATAGCCAGCCTGTCTCTCCCAAATTTTCGTTCCCATCATTTCCCAGATGCACCACGCCCTCTAAAGGCTATTCAGTAACTTTGGCAGGCTTGGCCATTTGACACCCCTATGAACATCAAGCCCTTCCACAGCGCTGGCCTTGCTTCATATCTCAACAGGCAGGCCACCGAGGGGTGGTTGCAGAAAGCACCTTCTGGTTGGGATAATGCTGTCGGAGTGAGCTATGGTGGAGAGGCTGAGTTTGTGGGGAAAGGGCTCGTAGCTGTGCTGTGAGCACTTGGTCTTCTACAGGCAACCAAGCTCCTGCATCGTCAGTCAAACATGATGCATTTGAGAGCTGGTGTGAATGTGAAGATTAAATCAGTCTCTAGGGTTTAAGAGCAGAAGTGGATAATTTCAGGAGGAAAGGAGGCCTCACAGCTCTGTGGTGAAAGGACACCAACCTTAATGTGATATTCTTTGAAGAACTTGTAATTCAATAGCTTTGGTGTTCTTTACAGTTGTAGAGTGGGTGTGTAGCGTCATCAGATTCCCCCACAGTCTAGCACCCACCATTATTCACATGCCCACTCGGGCCTTCTTTCTTGCAGAAGTTAGTGGTCCTTATGTGAACCTGGCCCTTAGGAAGAATTCTACTTGCCATTTTTTGGTGTTGAACAGGGGATGATTCGTGCAAGTTGATGGGAGGAAAATCAGGAGCCTCTGATGTGAGCTACTGAGTCACAGACAAAGAAGTTGGACCACAGATGCACAGTGTACGGAAGCATCTCTTGCCACTGCTAGCATCCCACAAATCCCACACCACTCCCTCAGCTTCAGAAGGGGGGTGGGAGACAAGGCCATTATTTGCAAGGAAAGGCAAAATATTTTTCAGGACAGGGTAGAAGCAACAAGCAAGATCTGTAGGAAAAACTGTTACTCACTTAAGACAGCACTTTGGGGCTCAAATGATTCCCACCTCCGGCCAATGGCATCTGCTTCTGAATTGGGAGCAAAGAGGGAGAAAAAAAAGTTTTACAAAGAAGGTTGGGAACAAGGGATAAGAGAGGTTTCTGAAGAGCCTATTTCCAATGCTCTGAAGTGACTGAATGCATAGAGCATCCCTCCTGACAGCCACGGCACTGAGCTCGCAGGGCAGGCTGTGGGCACAGTGGAGCCGAGGGTGGCAATTCAGAAAAGCATCAACAGTTTGCCTCCTAACAGACACAGTTTGGCAGAATTCCTCCTGTTTCAGCTGTTGGCCTCCACAGCAAAATGTACAAAGCTCTGCCGTGTAAATCTTTCCCTCTTGTTTGTTTAAAACTTCTGCCTAATACGTGTCATTGAGGATTTTCTTAATTTCTCCCCTCCCACCTGTGGAGAAATGGAGCCAAGCTAGAAGTTAGATCCTCTTTAGAGAGGCCATATCATATCTCTGCTTAGCTTTGTCATCTTCCTCTGTCCTTTTTTCAACATCAGCACCCAAAATGTTTTCCAGCTCTGAGAAATTGCAGGCTGCATTGCAGAAAGATGCTGTAGATACACAGTGTTCCCTGTAAGCCGTTGGTCACTTAGAAGAGCGCTGTGAGGCATGGACAGGGTTTGAGAGCAGAGCTGCTTTGACTGAAAGCTCCCAAGTCACTGCCTCTTTGGGACCACAGAATTTGGAGCGATTTGCACCATTTGATCAGTAAAACTCCAGCCCTCACTATGTCTGCTTACTTGTGATGCCTGAACATGATTTCATGCACTCTTCCTCTTCTTCAAAGTTGTTGTTGTTGCCGCCGCAGCCCCCGTAGGTGAAGGGGTCACATTTCTCAGAGAATGGGTTATAGTACCAGCGGGGGATGCTCTCGGTGCACTGTCCAGTATGAGGCAAGTCCACACAGTGACCTGGCAAAGCAAGGGAGGGGTGCTGTCACCCAAGCAGCGTGTTCCCAGAGCAGCAACATTTTCTGCTCATGATCGAAGAGCACAAGCACCGTGGCAGAAGGAATCCATGGCCAGAGCAGGGGCTCTTGGGTCCCCACTGCCCAGTTGCCAGCTCCTCAAATTGGTGTTGCTAACGTGAGTGGCCACCTGCCCATAACCCAACTAGCAAGGAGGAAAAAGGAACGTCAGAGCGTGCAGACATGCTAGACCCTGGATTCAATCCCCTGCAGAAACAACCTGTCCTCCTTGGGAGGCAGAAGGGAACACAAAGGGCCTGGGCACACAGAAACCACAGTTCGTCTTGGATCTCCTCTACAAGCAAGCTGCGTGCAAGATGACATGGGATATCCTCTTTGAGCCCAGTGGTAGTGCCACTGTCTACACCACTACAAACAAGGCAAAGGCATGGGATTGAGCACAGCCATATGATTACTTGTGTTGTGCCACTGTTAGGTCCCCCCCCACTGCTTTGGTTTGCGCTATTTCCAAAAAAGTGCAGCAGGGTTTTGTGCAGGCCAGGTCCTGTGCCCAACAGGCAATATGCGTGAGACCTGCTTCGGTGGAAAAAGTCTAGGCAGGAGAGCGAAAGCCTGCTATAAACAGCTGTCCTCAAGTTCAGAGAACAGGCCCTTGCTTATTTTTAGTATCAGGACCACCCAGATGCTACCCCCGTTTTTGGAATTATACAGGGAAGCAGGTTTACCACAGAACAACAGACCGAAAGAAAAAAGAAAAGCTGGCAGATGTCAGCCTAGGAGCTCTGGGTGGTACGCACCTTGCTTACGTGTGACGTTGATTTTCTGCAGTCTATTGAACTCACGAGCATCTGCAAGAGAAACATTTCATGTTAAAACTTCTCTCACCGGTTGAATACAAAAGAAATGCCTCCGTCCGAGCAGAGATGAGCAGACAAGGCTTTCCCACATGTTCCTTTGTGATCACAAGCCAGGGAAAGGGAGATATAATTTGAGGTTCTTAAATATCTTAAAGCTACGAGAGGAAAAATGAAATGTAATAACGAGAAACTATTCCCAATTTCTATTCCAGAAATACAGAGACTAACCTAAGGAAAACAAAGGCTGCTTTCTTATCTTTTTATTTTTCCCCATCGAGAAGTATGGGGAAACTGCTACCACTCCAAGTTTTAAGAAGTGTGAAAGAGCACTACTGTAGGATACAGGAGAGGGCAAGAGAAATGAATCATATGCTTGCAACCATAAAAAGGCAACAAAGTCCTCACATATAAGGAAGATATTATGGGAATTCTATGAGAAGAGGCAGGTGAGGAGGGATTGCAGACTTGGGCAGCTCGCAGCTGTGTGTTTACATTAGCAGAGTGTGAGGATGTTAAGGGGACTGTTGACACTGGACAGACTGGGAGAAATCATGATTTCATTTCTCATCTCCCAGCTCTAGGAGAGCAGGTAAGGTCCTTCAGTGAGAAAAATATTGGAACGGGATGGAAGGACAGGCTCTGAAGTCTTACGGACAGGTGCAGAGAAGAGAGTCGAAGAATATTTAAGGGGCAGGAAAGACCCCAGAAGGAAGATCAGCTCTTGCAGTCAGCAGAGATATGGGGATGGCAGAACCTGCAAATATAATGCTGCGGAAAGAGGTAATGCAGGGTCGGGAGATAAGAACAGAAGGCACCAAAAAGCACTGAGTCAACAGTTAAATCCAGCAGGCAGCAGGTCACAAGCGGTGTCCCCAGGGCTCAGTGGTGGGGCTGTTTCTGTTTAATATCTTTATCAATGACCTAGATGAGGGGATTGAGTGCACCCTCAGCAAGTTTGCAGATGACACTAAGTGGGGTGGAAGCATTGATCTGCTTGAGGGTAGGAAGGCTCTACAGAGGGATCTGGACAGGCTGGATCAATGGGCTGTGGCCAACTGTATGAAGTTCAACAAGGCCAAGTGCTGGGCCCTACACTTGGGTCACAACAACCCCATGCAATGCTACAGGCTTGGGGATGAGTGGCTGGAAAGCTGCTTGGCAGAGAGGCATCTGAGGGTACTGGTCAACAGCAGACTGAATATGGGTCAGCAGTGTACACAGGTGGCCAAGAAGGCCAATGGCATCCTGGTTTGTATCAAGAATAGTGTGGTCAGCAGGAGCAGGGAAGTGATCGTGCCCCTGTACTCAGCACTGGTGAGGCC
>NW_009269999.1:6752800-6757423 GCF_000687185.1 Egretta garzetta | reverse complement strand
GATTCTGCAGCCAAACAGGCTGAGCACAGTGCTCAAACGTGTAAACAAGGGAAGGTTTGTGTCTCCTGTGACTTTCTGGTGTCAGCGGCATTTGTAAGGCCAGGATAGAATGCGTCTTCATTTGGTAAAAGATACTAGAAAATAGAAGATTCCAGGTGGATTTTTGGTAACAAGCATTGCAAAACCCTCTATCTTACTGAATTTAGTGATGAAAGAACATGTCCAGAGGAAAGCAACGAAGCTGGTGAGGGGTCTGGAGCACAAGTCTGATGAGGAGTGGCTGAGGGAACTGGGGTTGTTGAGCCTGGAGAAGAGGAGGCTGAGGGGAGACCTTATCGCCCTCTACAACTGCCTGAAGGGAGGCTGTAGCGAGGTGGGTGTTGGTCTCTTCTCCCAGGTAATGGGCGATAGGACAAGAGGAAATGGCCTCAAGTTGCACCAGGGCAGGATTAGGTTGGACATTAGGAAAAATTTCTTCACTGGAAGGGCTATCAGGCACTGAAATGGGCTGCCCAGGGAAGTGGTGGAGTCCCCATCCCTGGAGATATTTAAAAGATGCATAGATGAGGTGCTTAGGGACATGGTTGGGTGGTGGGATGGCAGGGTTAGGTTAACGGTTGGACTTGATGACCTTAAAGGTCTTTTCCAACCTAAAAGATTCTATATTTCTATGATAACACCTGTAACTTACATTGCACTCATCCCTTGGCAGGTTGTCTAAGCCAGAATTTGAAGTACTTACACTGTTCACAATACATCTCATCCGATCCATCAGCACAGTCGGGAGTTTCATCACACTCCAGATAGGCATCAATGCAGCAGCCATCCTTGCATCTGAAGAAGGGGGACTGGCAGTTCCCACTGCACACTGCATCAGAAACAGTTCAGATGATAGCTCATTAAAATTCATTGTTTCTCCCTGCCACACAGATGCTTTATGAAGGACTTAAAAGCTGCCTATAGGGCTGGCAAACAAGAAACAAGACAGATTGGTTAAGGTCTCCCTTCAGTGCCACCCTGGACTCAAAAAAAGAAAGAAAATAATAATTTCTTGTTTATAAATGAAACATTACTCTGGGAACAGCCATGCTTCCTCTCAAAAAAAGAAGTTCACAGAAGGTGGAAGCAAGAATGAGCTACTCAGGAATAATACGGAGACATTGCCTGATCGTGGGGAATTAAATTAGGAAAGCCAAACAGAACCCTGCAGGCCAGGCTGTGAGAGTCAATGGAGAAGAGCAGTTATTGCCCTCTGCTCCAGAGGTGGCCCCAAGTGCTGAGTCGTGTGCTCAGTTCTGAGCTCCCCAGTGCACAGAAGACATCGGCATACTGGAGTGAATCCAGTAGAGACTCAGCAAGGGGCTAGAGCACAAGACCTAGTGTGAGGTTATGGAAAAGAAGAGACAGGCTCATTTTGGAGGTGCACGGTAATAGGATGAGCAGCAACAGATACGAGTTGCAACAAGGGAAAGTGATTCGATATAAGGGGAAAAAAATTCTATCAAGGGTCATCAAGCACTGGCCAGTTTGACCAGAGGAAGTGTAAAATCTCCTTCGCCAGAGGTACCCAAAACTGGACTGGATGCAGTCCTGAGCAACCCAATGGGACTCAAAGCTGGCCCTGCTTTGAGTAGTGGGTTGGACCAGATGACCTCTAGAGGTAATCCCCAACCTGAATTATCCTGTGACGTGAAAGTGAAAGGCTTAGTAAAGAAATTGGTCTCCAGTGCTTCACTTTCCCCACTGACTGAGTGCTAATCGAAAGCCACAGGAATGGACGTGAAACACTGAGCCTGAGCTCACAGCAGGATTACACAGTGGCACAGGAGGCTCACCTGGCTGTTGTCGCCCACCAACAGAACCTGAAGAGACAAGGGGAAAAACAAAATCAATTTACTAACACATCATTCTGTCAGCTCAAGATCAGCTTTATATTGCCTTCAGATCTCGCCTAAGACGTGCGTGTTTTCTGGAAGCAAGCCCTGCAGGGGTTAGGGAGGGGAAATATGGGTGCCCACCACCCAGAGACACCAGGTGAGTAGTACCCACTTGAGGCAGGTCTGGAGGAGCACAGGGGAACTTCCCACCACTAGCTAGACTGTTCCGAAACCGTCTTTCTTTTCCAGGGCTTTTGCCTCCTCCTTGAGCTATGCACCGCAGAGGGCCTGGCAGAGGCACAGCCCATTTATCTGGGGCAGCACTAGTCATGCTCGGACTTCGCTAAGAGGGTGTCAAGGAGGAAGATTAATTTCATTTTCAGAGCAAAGCACTTCTGGCTCCCCCACAGCACAATGCTACCCACTGAATTTAGGTTTCAGGTGTGACATGAAGATTTGGTGAGGGTTTCTGCAGCCAGAGACACAGCAGGGACATTGACCAGGGGAGCAGTGCTCCAGGAACTGGGTCAGATATATCAGCAGTGTAAGACTAGGACTCCCCATCCATAATTAGCCTGGTTTCCTAAGCTCTCTGGGTTCTAACTAGCTGCCATCCAAGAAGCTGCAGTACCTGCCCACACGGTCATCCCCATCCTATGAGAAAGAGGGTGCTGATTTTTGAAGACGACTCACCTCTAACATTCTTGCAGGCGAGTTTACACTCCTCTTCCCGTAAGTAGTTATTCTTGTTGGGCTTGCAGCCTCCAAAAATGAACTCCTCACACTGCTGAAGGCTTGGATTGTAAAACCAACGTGGAAAAGATCCCCGACACCAACCGACCTTCTTAGGAGTCAAACAATGCTCTATCAAGAAAGTGAGATAAAAAGGCTCTGGTTAGCTTGCTTTGCTTTCACATATACAAAGGAAAAAAATCTTCCAAAGGAAAGTTTGTCAGCAGTGTGGATACTTGTCTGAAAGATTTGTAAAATCTTAAGTGGCATGGACAAGGTGAGTAGGGAATCACGGCATATATTTTCTTATATGAAAGGCAGGGTCCTAAAATCAAATTAGAAGTGCCATATCCATAAAAAAGAGCTGCTTCTCCACACAGCGCATAGTCAAGCTGTGAAACTCCTTGCTTCAGGATGTTGCTGCTGTGCAAAGATTACATGAGGTCAAAAAGGGATTCATCCATGGCTATTAAACACAAAGACACCATCTTCTGCTGAAAAGCCTCCCAGCTGCAAATTCCTTGGGGGCTAGCCAAGTGTAGTAGGGATTTACTGATAGCATGTCATGTTTGTGTACTCTATCAGCCTCTGGCCACCGTTGGATTCAGCGTACTGGATTTTGAACACACCATTATCATCACTTGACATGGCTGTTCTTATATTTTTATGGTATCTGTGGTAGAAGGTGAAATTCCCTGCTTAGCTAATAGTCAACCATTTGTCCAAGAACTCCTTCCTCCTAATGTTCGTGTGATGGTGAACATTTTGATCATTAAACAAGGCCATTAAAGTAAAACATATAAATAAAGCCAGGGACACTTTGAATGTCACGCAGACGGCTACACCTATCCTGTGGCTTAAGGGAATTAGGGCCTTCACAGCAAAACCATGGAGTCAACAAGACCTTTCAGGTTCTCCTGTCTTATACCCTCATTTGCACCCCTGGCTTCAGCTACTCTTGGTGTCACCCAGCAGAAGGCAATGAAATGGAGAGAGGATGGGGTTATTGCAGGCCACTTTTTCTGCAAGAGGATCTGAAAACCCTAAAATAGGCCATTATGAATACAGAGACCTTCCACTACTGGTCCAGTGGAGGTTTTTACTGGGAAAAGTTGACATGCAAGTCCGATCTCTTGGTTGTGCTCTTTTCCCATCCACCCCCCTGAGAAGAGCACCAGTAATGCTAGAGCAGCACCCAGGCTCGGGGACTCCAGCTAGACATCTGTGGGCTCAGGCTCACCTTCGGTCTGCTCAGAATTCAGCACTGTGATGGTGATGTTGGTGAAGTCTTGCTGTTGTGCAGTGTCCGTGACAGTAAGCTGGAAGACGTAAGTCCCCGCCTGTAGGTTGGAGATTTCTACCTGGTCTTCTTCGTGCTTCTGAGAATGCAAAAGAAGGGCTTATGCAGAAGAAAGGAGTGAGTGAAACTGTGCAAGGCATTAGGAAAAAAGGAGCTTGGCTGGAAACCCCCAAGCAGCTGTTTGGCATGAAAAATGTCTCAGTGCTATACAAACCCCCCAGATCCATGGGCTGGTACCCAGCTGGAATAGCAGAGAGGAAGAATACCGCAAACATAATTAGTTATTTCATATTCTGAGGCGTTGTGAAGGCATGAGGGAAAATACAAATATTTGGAGAGGACTAAAATACCTGTAGTTTTTATTTTAATTTTTTAATAATAAAACCTATTATGAATCATTTACTTAGTACACAGGGAATAAGCTAGGTGTATCTAAGAAATATATACTCTTTCATTTTAAATATTACAAGTATATTTAATTTTAGAGATGGAAAGAAGTGCCTATTTCTTTGGCTGCTGAGAGGTTTCTAAAAGAGAGCAAATTATTTTGCCAGAATAGAAAGCTGTGGTATTATTGACACAAACTTGTTTCCCATATTTGCTTACAATATTGGGCCTCCATTTCTATGCTATCAGCCTTTTTGGTTAGGTTTCAAGAGAACACAGTGTTGCCATATATCATCTTAATGAAGTTAACACAGCATAATACTAGAG
>NW_009269999.1:6739641-6752770 GCF_000687185.1 Egretta garzetta | reverse complement strand
AGGGATAGGGGGAAGGGAAAAGGAAAGGAGCTCTTCCAGTTTTCCACAGCCCCCCTCAGCACCCCAGACCTAGTCATTGCTGGTCTTCAAAATCAGCTGTGAGCCTGGTGCACTCATTTGCTAATTCTTCCAAAAGATGCCACAAGAGCTCTGTATGAGCTCCAAGGCTTTCCAGAGCATTTTGCAGAAGTTTAACAGCAATCACTTGCTCTTCTAAAGCCACAATTCACATTTAACATCTACCAGATAGGCAGTGTTCACACCCCAGAGATCTTGGAGCCAGTCAGGAGACATGACTTCTGCTCCAGCTTAGATAAAACAGGAGGAGGAACCTATGCTCTGAAGAGAAGCAAAGTCCAGGAAAAGCCCCAGAAGAACAGAAGCAGAGCTGGAGATAGGATTATTCAGAGCCAGAGTAGGAGAAGCACCAAAGTGGATCAGAGCAAATCTAAGGGCAGGCTCCTCACTGAACGGCAGGAGCTTGGGAGCAGAGGCAGCTCTTGCACCGAAGCTGCTGCTCTCTCAGGTGCTCCCACCCAAGCAGATCAGGAAGGTTTGAGATGGTGTCCTGGTGCAGGGAGCCGGAGACCTGAGGAGGCCAAGAAATGCCACGTATGTGAGAGGGTGGGGGAAACCCACCCATTGCTTTTAGGAACAGGCTTGTGGGTGGACTGGCTTGAGGAGGGAAGGACAAGGTGACCTCTAAGTCAGTGGCCGTGAGAGCCCAACCTAGTGCAGACCACAGGTGACACTGAGCAAGCTTCTTCCCTCCTGTAGCTCCCTACCTTCATCTCCACGGAGGGGTTGCCGAGGACCTGTTTCCATTCGTAGCTGACTATGCCTCGGTCATCCGTGCTCTCGGTGCCTCTCAGCAACACTGGCTCCCCTGGCTGTACCCTCATGTCCATGCCAGTGCGGGCTATTGGAGGATGGTCATCTGCAGAAGAAATGCAGAGCAAGGCTTGGGTAAGAAGCTGAAGGGTCCAGTCCTTGTTTCGGTTACGGAAAGACAAGAGAGGGGGATTCTTCCAGGCTAAATCAATACAGACTTCAACCAGTGAAAGGAAAACACTTTTATACAGCTGTGCTGCTTGCAGCCTGAGCAAGCAACAGGCAAGCAATACCGTTATTACTGCCCTCACTAATTTAGTAACTCTGCAACCCGTGCTGGCAGTGCCTTTGAGCCTGTGGGCTCCCTGGCCACTTCTGCCCACAGGAACCACCGTAAGAGGGTGTCCCTGTGGCTACAGCTGTTGTGCTTCCGACTGTCAGACCACATCCTCACAGAACAGCACAGGAAAATCTCCACCCTTCACTTAGGGAGATGACCTGATGTGGGTGTTGAAGAATGTGGAATTGACTCTCATCATTCCCACCACCATCCTTAAGCACTACGTTAGCATACTTAACAAGAGCTATGCAATGCGGGATTTGGGTGGGAAACATCCCTCCTCCACCTCTTCTCCCACCCCACTCTCTGACAGGCATGCCTTAAAAAAAGCACACAGATGGAATTCCTGAGATCATTGGTTTTGTGCCATGCCATGGATTGGCTTACCAGCAGCCTCCACAACCCATTAAACACTTTTCCAGACCGTAACTGTAAGGTGAAAACTGATCCCTGCCCATGCCAGCATGAGCAGCCTATACAGCGGCACTGCTGAGCCTGACTCATAGCTCCTTTCAGCCTGAGTGTCTCTCATCGCAGGCTTTGTGCATAGCTCAGCCCATAAAACTTGACCTAGCATCACCTGTACCAAGTCCAAGACTCAATGTTCAAGTTCAAGCTGAGTCTTTTGTAAAGGCATTGATCGTCGTTTATAAGCTAGATGTAAATGACTCTACCATTACACTGTTATATTGACTGTGACTGAAGAAGAGAGTTAGGGCCCAAACCCTTTAGAAAAGTACTACATCAGCTAATTATTTTCACTGTTGTAGACTGCTTCTAATTTTCTGTTTGAGAATTTCTGGATTCAGGTCCCAGCTGCTGACTCTCGCTAGAGCCTACTGAAGGGACCTGTAATGTAAGGTTTATATACAAACAAACCTGGCATTCAAAACAAGTTACTCTTTCATAGAATCATAGTATCGTTTAAGTTGGAAAAGACCTTTAAGATCATCAAGTCCAACTGTTAACCTAACACTGCCATCCCACCACCCAACCATGTCCCTAAGGACCTCATCTATGCATCTTTTAAATATCTCCTGGGATGGGGACTCCACCACTTCCCTGGGCAGCCTGTTCCAATGCTTGACAACCCTTTCAGTGAAAAAATTTTTCCTAACGTCCAACCTAATCCTGCCCTGGTGCAACTTGAGGCCATTTCCTCTTGTCCTATTGCCCATTACCTGGGAGAAGAGACCAACACCCACCTCGCTACAACCTCCCTTCAGGCAGTTGTAGAGGGCGATAAGGTCTCCCCTCAGCCTCCTCTTCTCCAGGCTCAACAACCCCAGTTCCCTCAGCCACTCCTCATCAGACTTGTGCTCCAGACCCCTCACCAGCTTCGTTGCTTTCCTCTGGACATGTTCTTTCATCACTAAATTCAGTAAGATAGAGGGTTTTGCAATGCTTGTTACCAAAAATCCACCTGGAATCTTCTATTTTCTAGTATCTTTTACCAAATGAAGACGCATTCTATCCTGGCCTTACAAATGCCGCTGACACCAGAAAGTCACAGGAGACACAAACCTTCCCTTGTTTACACGTTTGAGCACTGTGCTCAGCCTGTTTGGCTGCAGAATCGGGCAGGTTGTGTGCGTGCCAGCCCTCCGAGGTTCCCCCTACAGCCTGCTCCCCAGCGGCAGCCCTGCAGCCGGGCTGACAGGGATGGGGCTTTGCTGTAGAAGAGGCCAGCCACTTCTCAGCTTGTGGGCTCTCTGCAATCTGTCACTGGTTTTATCTTTTATTCCATCTTTTCATGGAAGTATTGGGTAGGAACAATATGGGATCAAGCTCATATCGTTGAGCTTGATCCAAGCAACCCAAATAGGCAGAGGATACCCAGCTGGGCTGAAGGAGGCCAGGAAGACACCACCTGCATCACAGCAGAGATGCCCATGCTGGGGTCCTCTCAGATTTGGGTGAGGCATACCTCCCCACTGCACCCTCCTCAGGGCTGCATCCCAGCGTGATGGGTCCCTTCTCGATCAGCCACAAAGGCTGCTTGCTGAAAGACACAAAGCAGGGCCAAGAGAGCCTGGCACCTCTTGGTTTTGAGCAGGGCCAGTAGGAAAAATAAGTGGACTTTCACTTAATTTTCAATTGGTCTTGCCACAAGAACATTCATAGGCAAAAGCAACAACTGGAGCTGACAACACCTTCCAAACAAAACAGGGAAAAACAGCCCCACAACCACCTTGTACACAGCACCACAACCCCTGGAAAGGGGGCACATTCCTGCCATTCCTCCCCGGCAAACACCGTGACCCTGCCAGGGAGAAGTGCAGCCTTGCTCCCTGCTGCCCTCCTACCAGGGTGAGCTCAGCAGGTGGATGCGATTGCACAAGGGAAAGACCAGTTCTTCAGCACCACAGAGGCCCATCATTAACTCACAACAACTCCAACCCATGTTTTTTCCTTGTCATTTTCAAGCATGAACGCTTAAAAAATCACAGGCCACGCATTTCTCCACAGGTCAATTTAGTTTGGGCTGTGGACTGCACAGTGAAGTGAAAGGTTGGTTATGATCAATGGGTCAGCAACCTCTCCAGATCCCATCTCCGATTAGCCAAATTCCCTGACCCCCCTCATCTCTGGAAAAATAGGGTATTTGCTTATGTGTGGTGGCAGCTAAGGAGGAACTCCCACTAGAAATGATGGACTTAATTTTCAAGCCTCTCCCTTTTCCCCTTAGGACGTCCAGAAGCTCAGCAACTGGGGTATTTCTGCTACGCTGACTATACGAAGCCTTCGGTGGCAATGTGGCTGTTCCCCACCCAGAGCTTCGTAACCGAGTGCCAGCTGAGCCGGAGCGAGCATCATCAAACCGCTCGCAGAAGGGAGATTCTCCCTTCAGTTCGTTTTGCTCTGAAAGTCTGTTGGAAAAAATGAAAGTTACCCTTGCTATAATGCCCTTTTGACTATGGAAAGTTTCTGCTGTAAAACTCTGTAATTAACAGGGAGAGTAAAGCTTTACGATGCTGTTCCGTGTCTTGCTCTTTACTGTGGAACATGTGTGTCGGGAGTCACACCATTAAGTGACAACTTCTGCTTCCGTGTATAAAATACATCGGAAGGTGAAATACCTTTTCTTTATGAGCCTGGAGAAAAGCTTGATAGAATAAATCCAAAACACTTAAAACCAAATTTATATGGCTCACAGTGTATTCATGCCTCAGTCCCTGGTTTTTTTGCTTTTTTAAAAATTTCATCTAGTTTTAAGGCTTATGCAGTCAGCGGTTTGTCTGGTGTCACCTCAAACAATGAGTGAACTTGAACCAAAGCTGATGGGGGAACAGGAATCTGAAAGATAATAAATTCCTACAAGGGCTGCAAAAGTAAGCATCTGGGGGGAGTGAGAGGGAGAGACCCCATGAGGGACCTCCCTATCCAAACATGCAGGCACCGGGGAAAATCCCGCAGCAGAAAGCGCTTGCAAAGCTCCCAGTCTGGGGATTCCTCTTTTGGAGCTCTAGGTATCGGCTCTTGCCCTCGAGACACAAATTCACAGAAAACCAGATTTCCTCCATTCCAGCGCTCATGCAGATGCACCCTGAGTACTTGAAACTATAAAGCGATGCTTGAAAACATCTCAGAGTGATTTGGGGTTGCCACTAGAAAGAGCTGGGAAGCTTCCTCATGGCCACCTGAGGGGCTCTTACAGCCCGCTGTTGCCTGCCATTGCAGCAAAGGAGAGGAGTGCAGCTTGCACTGGGGACACCGAAGGACCTCGCCGGACACAAAAGCCACTGCTCAAAGCCACTGGGCTGGCCAGTAGCAGAGACAGGAGCAGAAATGAGGCCACCCAAATTCCAGCGTCCGTGAAACATGCAACCTCAGGGATTTCAAGCGTCAGAAGCCAGCTGAGCCTGCCTGCTGCAAAAGCAGAGACAGGCAGCAGCACCGCTCTCCCCGAAAACACGAATGCCCTGCTCTTGCATCGCTTCCAGGGAAGCCATTCAAAAGTGAACAGCTTTCAGGGAGGGCTCATCCAAATCTCACCCATCGACACTAGAAAACTTTCCATTGTAACAGACAAAGGTAATGAAGGGTGCTGCTGCCGCCAAGGTCTTAATTTGCCTGAGGATGGGGAGAGGGAGAAGGGAAGAAGGCAACACAACGTAGTGCCTGGAGAAAGAGAAATGCAGGCTCTTTCTGCAGGGATTCATCCTGGCTGGGCAGCAAATACAGTCATGATAAAGCTGCATAGCTTTCTGACAACTCATACAGAGCAAAGCAGCTCTCAGCAGTAATTTCTAGAGGTTTCTGTAGGGATTTGTAAGAGGTGCACACAGCAGGTCAACTTCACCTCTCTAAACAATACAGCATGACAGCACGGATTATATTTTCAGAATAATGTAAGCTGCTGCTGCTGCCGCCAGGCTCCTTCCATCCTTCCTCAGGGTGTGGGAAACCAGTCCGATTTGCTTTAGCAGGCAGAGGGAAAGACTCTCCCATGGGTCTTAGTGCCATTTTAGTTCCTCCAGTCTCCTTAAATAGCTGCTGAGACAAGATGTGAGGTAGCCACAACATGCGGCACTCCGGTGAATTCTGCATGGCAAACAGCAATTTCGCAGCAAGTGGAGTGGAAGCTGCCCATCATCTGCTTTGAGCAGGGAGCTGGACTGGTTGGCCTCCAAGGGCCCTTCCAGCACACGTCAGTCTCTGAATCTGTGCTGTGGGTACCGAAGGTGCAATTCCCCCTCTCCTGGCCGGAGCTGGGCGCCGGAGGATGAGCAGCTGGCTGAGCAGCTTCAACCAAGGGGAGACCAGTGACCGGGCCTGTCTCAGCCCTGGCTGGGATCCCCGCACCGCTCATTTTAGTTGCACCGTGCCCACAGAACGGAAACCAGCGCAGGACCAAACATGTGAAGAGGGATGAGATTCAAACTTGGTGAGGTCTTCTTTATGAATGCATTACCGAAGTTCTAACCTGCAAATCTCTCTCCATGGTGCGGCAGGAGCGGACGCATCCTGAACCCTGCGGTTCCCCAGCGCTTCCCACCTCCCACTCACAAGCCCTGAATTCAACAGGAGGAGGAAAGAAGCACCGAGCATTTCACAACCCCCACAAAAGGTTCAGTTCAAGAAACGGACAAAGGTTCAGGGAGGTTATTTTCCAGTTTCACACCCAGAACTGGTTTGCCTAGACCAGAATAAGCTCGGGGTAGTTACTTAAACACTGGGCTCCATTATTACCAATAAAGTGCACGGTGAGCCTGCCACTCCCGGATGAGCCAGGCAGAAAACTCGCACCAAAGTTCAGGCTGGGGAATCATTTCAGAGGATGGTGCCTTTGAACAATAACATCAGAGACTTCAGGCTGTACGTTAGCTGGAACGGGCAAGAGACAGAGCCAAGCCGTCGTCACCAGCTTGTAAAGGACTCGGAAGCTCCTGTTCCCCAAAATACTGAAAATACACTCGGATGATGCACAGAAGCAAGCTAGATTTCAGCTGTATTCATTGTTGCCTGTACTCACAGGTTTTTCTGAAGTCGTAACCCCATAAGAGTGGCCGTGGTGGGTCAGAGCAAGGGTGCCTCTGTCCCTGTGTTCAGTTGCCACCAGTCCCGCTGTGGGTGCTCAAGCAAGAGCAAGAACAGGGCGAGCGTAGGCAGTGCTTCCCCCATAATACTCTCCCAGTTTTCAACTACTTCCACCAGGCTCCAGAAACACTCCAAGATTAAATTTGCCCATTCAGCAGCCCCTAGCTGTGCTCTCTTTTTCAAGTGTTATCTAGTCTCCTCCTGAACATATGTAAACCTCTTAAGTCAACAGGTCTGCTCCCTGTAGTAGTAGCAGCAGTGTGGGTCTTGCAACGTGTGGCTTTTTTTCATCTGTTGTGACCCACTGGGATCACTAAATATGTATTTCACTATTCATAGAAGAAACATGCTTTTAATCCTTGTTATTGCAGAGGACATCTGAAGGTCGCCACATGGGCATACCCTAAAGGCTCCTAGGACACCTGAAAGCAGCACATAAAGGAAAGGGACGGATGACAAAGCAGCAGATAAGCTTTAGAGCCAGGCTCAGGGGGCTGACAATAACCTGGGCTCCAGAGCAGCCACAGGGCTTCACATTTTAACTAGACAGCTTTGGCTCCAGTCCAAAACCTGGGCCAAGATTTTTTGCCTATAAACATTTGGGAGAAAAACTTGACATGCCGAAAACAACTTCCTTAACACTCATTTCACCTGGCCTCTTCGGACATCCTCAGAACGTCTGGAAGCAAAAATGCTAGAGTTAAGCTTCCTGGTGCTGCCAGGTGGACATGCTCAGCGCCCAGAGGCTCCTTCATTTGGCCTCCTGCACCTTCGCATCCTTCCCCTGCCTTCCTGCCCAGACAGGCCCGTTCCTCCTGCATGGACCTGATTCCAGCACCACAGCTGGAGGGGCTTGTGGGGTTGTTCTGGATTTTTGTTGTTTGGATCTGAATCAGAATCAAGATCTGCATTCCTAAGTGTCTCATCAACTGCTGTGGGGAGAAGGACCCAGTATGGTCTGACTTAGCCCTTGTTATTATTGCTGTTTCTCCAGTAAAATAACTCCTTTCCAGCTCTTGATTAATAAATAGTTATAGCCCTTCATCTCTTTTTCTGCCAGCCCTCCGATGTCATTCAAGGGGATTCAGAAAGCTTTTGCTATCAGTCAAAGACAATGCCTAAAAATTTCAGGAGAGGAGGGAAAAGCATTTCCCATCGAAGCACAGCAGGAACATTGCAGCCTGATCCAAACCCGAAGCAGCCAGCTTCCCAGCGCCTGTCACTACAGCTGGAGACCTGCCCAGCACCCTGCACCCTCCGAGAGTGCAAACATGGGGTGTAGAAGGGACCGAGCCCTTCCTACACCCGCAGTGGTATCGTGGCGCAAGCCCCACGTGAGCAAGGAGGGGCATACCCGCCTCGGCAGGCAGAGTATCCCTAACAGCATTTCTGGCGTGGTTTTTTACTTCTTACTGATAAGCCCTCCTGGGTCTTCCTGCTCTGCAGCAGCCGACCCAGCATCTGTGAAAGTAGCAGTAGGGATGGTTTGCAAGGCAGCGCCTGTGTATCGTCGCTGGGATGCTCCAGCTAGGTGCCACAGCTTGGCAAACACAGCACTGCTGGCGGTACAGTGAGCTCAGTGACCCAGGGACACTTTGTAGTGACACCCCCGCCTCCATGTGATGCCCGGCCCTGGGACCAGCCCAGGGAGGAGGGGGTTGCAGCCTCCTTGTATGGGACGCTGGTCCGCAGAGGTGAAGAGACTGAATTGCTCAATACCACGTTGTATTTTAATCTAATCTTGTGAAATCAGGATGTACTGGAGATGATGCATTCCCTTTTCCTCCTACAGCATGTAGGAGTTCAGACAGCTGCCAGCATGCCACCTCCAGTCCTGGCAATGTGGCCTTTAGTTCCTCACTAACTGCAGCTCCTGTGGAAAAGATTTTGACCCTGGAACAGAGATGCAGGACAACTACTGCAACAGGGAGATAGAGAATTACCAGAAGGCCCTAAAATGCAGTGGAAAGCAACTAGGAGGGACAGAGGACAGGAGGACCACTTCTGCCACATCCCTGCTCAAACCAGCGACACCCAAGGGCTGCTCCAGAGGAGCCATGCCCTGCTCCGAAACCCCCATGCTGCTACTTAGGGTGGACAAAAGTGGTCAGCTTGAGGTCTGGTGCCATTTTGTACCTCCAGGACCTACAAGGCTCACAGGCTGGCACATCCCAGCAGAAGACCAAAGAATTATTTAGCTCATGGCCGTGCACCCACCTGGGTGCTCCTCTTGTCATTGTCACAGATTCTTTCCTTCCCTGCTGCAGGTGGGCTGGGAGGGGGTACGAGGAGGATTATCCGTATGGATATCCCCCAACAGCCCTGCCCAGGCATCATATAATAAACTGGTTGTGCTTACCAAAGACCCAGCCAGGCTAGAGACATCCTGGCCATGTTAGGCTTCCTCCAAAACATGGAAGAAGGAGGCAAAAGGAGGAATTGCCGTGTTTTCAGTGTTTCTGAACACACTGCATTTCTCTAGAGACCGCAGGCGTGTGGCAGGAGGCCAGCTCCGGATTAGTTTGTTTTCCACCTGGTTTTCTGGGTCCAGGTGCAATCTTTCAGAGCAGAAAACCAGGAACTGGCAAAGAAAAACCCACCTCCAAAGGGGGAGTTTTCTAATCTGCCCCTCCCCACCCCCAGCTGCTCCCTCTCCCTCCCCCAGCAGCAAGGACCAGCCCCAACAAGCAGAGCAATGCTGAGACACCTCACCATCCAGGCTGCTGCTCACAAGATTCAGGCTGTGGCAAAATGAAAGGTAAGTAAGTAAGTGGATTGCGTCCTGCCTCCAGCCCCTGAGCAATTAAGGGATTAATGCAGCTCTTTAAAACGCAGTGATGTGTAGATTTTTAGAGGATTTCACTTTCCAACCTCAAAGGCCTGGGGGGAGGGAGAAGAAAAATACCAGCTTTTTCTTTACATTGTCAAGTATCAAAAACTCAGCCTGCATTTAGTAAACACTCACTCCACCCGCTTCAAATATGTTAAAGAATGATTCCCCCTCCGTTTACTAATAGGTAAACTGAGGCACGGATCTTAAGAGAGTTTATCAAGGTTAGGGAAAAACCTTTGCAGCAGAGGGACATACAGAAACCCATCTTTAATATCGCTTTATCCCAACTATTTGGCAGCAGAGCTGCGCAAATGATGGCTGGAGGAGCTGGCACCAGTGGCCATTCGTGCTCTTCCAGCCCCAGTTTGCAGAGATCCATTAAGGGGACCTTACCACTAGATCCGTGATCCTGCATTGCCAGGTAGGAATCGTACACATTCTTCCTCAAGAAGTTAAGAAAGCCAGTCTTCTTGGCAAACTGGCAGACGAAAGCCTGCTCATAGAGGCAGTTGAGGAGAAAGCAGCCCTGGATGCGGTCTTCTTCCGTGCCCGGGACCTGCTCCACAAGAGCCAGGTTACAAGCGGGGTCCTTGCAGCAGGCTCTCATGCAGTCCCTGCTCCGATGGACCGTGGGGGACGACAAGAAGGTGGCTCCATTCTGGACGGAGGCATCTGTATCCAGCACCAAATCCGGCATCCCTGCCGTAAAGTCCTCCAGGCACGTTTCACCGAAGGGTCTTTCCTCCTGCCCTTTGCTGAAGTCCACTGCCAGTGCCAAGCAGACCCAGAGCACAACCCATGGACCTGGGCTCCCTCTGGCCATCCTGGCGTCCCAATCCTCACCACCTTGAGACCTTAATCCTTTCCTAAAGGAACAGAGATAATAGATGAAGCTAAGAGGGACGGTGTCCAGGCGCATGCCATCCTGGGGCGAGCGGGGACCCAGAGCGCGGCTTTAGCCCCAGGATGGCCAATGTGTCCCCCCACCCTGCAACTCATCCCCAGACATGCGTGCTCAGCCCCTCACCTGGGTGGTCTCCGGTGAAACCGATGCCAGGAGCGGGGTGCCCCCCTCGTTCCCCCGTCACCTTCACCCTTCAGGTGTGCCTTCGGCTGTGGCCAGCAGAGACAAAGGCACGGAGAGTGCAGGAAGTGAAAACCAACTCCCTGAGAGAGGGGAAGAGAGAGGAAAAAAAAAAAAAAAAAAAAAAACAAATCCCCACCCCAAAGCGCGTGGGAATGAAGAAAGTAAGTACATAATTTGAAAGAAACTTGGTATACAGTAACTGCAAGAAAATAAATATTGCTCAATTTTTTGGTAAGGATCGACCTTACCAAAGTGGATTGCAAATCCACTAGCATTCAGTGTTTGGAGTCAAATAAATGACTCTCTCAGCAAGCACTTCAGTTTAATTCTGTGATGGAGGACCTTATGAAACATTAACATTTTCAAAGGCATTGCCTTCAGGTGGTTTCCATGTGTGGTTTCCAAATGAAGAGAAAGCAAACAGGTCTGCACTAACTTGTGTAGATTAGTTAGCAAGACAGCTCTTTTGCAATGTAAGAGCAATAAAAAAGCCCAAAGATATAACCCAAACCTCAAAAATTTAAAAAAAAAAAAAAAAAAAAAAAAAATCAAGTCACTCCCCTGAATGCTGAGTTGCGTAAGAGGAAGGGGAGGAGAGCCGGGCTGATACCATCTTCCACTCTTCTGGACAAGGGAGTGAAGGTTCCCTCCCTGTGGGAGCCCAGGGCGGTAGCCTCGCTCACACAGGTGCAAGGGCACCCACTCCGGATGAGCAGCTGGGTGCTTGTTTAGGATGCTTTGAAGGAACTGAAAGCCAGGGAGTACGTGGTCTGTGTCCTCCAGCAGTAGCCCTCACGCTCTGGTGTGGCCAGCTGCGTGGCACGGATCACCATTAGCCCAGGTGTTGCTAACCGGTATGAGTCGACCTTGCAGCCGCATCTACGGTGCCCGCTGCTGTCGCTGCTGCAAGAGGTTTTGTGCTCAGTGGAGGCGTCTTGAAACCTTGAATTCCTTGCTCTTGGGACACAATTATTCCTTTTAAGTGAAAGCGCTTGGTAACATGCCCAGAGGCTGCTCGTGGGGGGGGGGAGCCCTGCCGCTGCGGCAGTGAAAACTTTTAGTAATCGCCCCTCACTGATAAGCAACTTTTCGCTGTTCTCCTCAATCTAATATAGATCAGTTGCGGTCCATTTACAGTGCCGGTGCTGTCTGGGGCCGAGGGAGCACAAAGGCTGCCTGCTGTACCTTCCATGTATTTTCTCCCTTCCTGCTTCTACTTGCGGATCCATGATCGAATTCCTCTGTTCAACAGATACAGCAGTGTCACCCACCCCCTCCGTCTGTAAACAGTCATAAAGTCCCTGGGTAAACTGTCCTTATCCCTCTGTCATAGTCCTGGGGAAAGCAGGGAGCGCTTGTGATTTGCTCGGGCATTATTTGTACTGAAATATTGCATCACTTAAAACACCAGCAGCAAATGTGAGGTGGTACTGAGTGGCATATCCTTGAAAAGAGATGGCGAGCAGCGGCTATCTATCGAACAACAGATGGCTTTGAGGTTTTGGGGACCGTTCTCACAAGAGCCAGGTTACAAGCGGGGTCCTTGCAGCAGGCTCTCATGCAGTCCCTGCTCCGATGGACCGTGGGGGACGACAAGAAGGTGGCTCCATTCTGGACGGAGGCATCTGTATCCAGCACCAAATCCGGCATCCCTGCCGTAAAGTCCTCCAGGCACGTTTCACCGAAGGGTCTTTCCTCCTGCCCTTTGCTGAAGTCCACTGCCAGTGCCAAGCAGACCCAGAGCACAACCCATGGACCTGGGCTCCCTCTGGCCATCCTGGCGTCCCAATCCTCACCACCTTGAGACCTTAATCCTTTCCTAAAGGAACAGAGATAATAGATGAAGCTAAGAGGGACGGTGTCCAGGCGCATGCCATCCTGGGGCGAGCGGGGACCCAGAGCGCGGCTTTAGCCCCAGGATGGCCAATGTGTCCCCCCACCCTGCAACTCATCCCCAGACATGCGTGCTCAGCCCCTCACCTGGGTGGTCTCCGGTGAAACCGATGCCAGGAGCGGGGTGCCCCCCTCGTTCCCCCGTCACCTTCACCCTTCAGGTGTGCCTTCGGCTGTGGCCAGCAGAGACAAAGGCACGGAGAGTGCAGGAAGTGAAAACCAACTCCCTGAGAGAGGGGAAGAGAGAGGAAAAAAAAAAAAAAAAAAAAAAAAAAACCCAAATGCTGCTACCTCAGAACCAGTTTCCAGTTGGCCAAGAGCTGGGCCACGTGCTAGAATTCAGTCCTGTCCTACTGCTGACAACTGAAGGAGCAGAGGTAATGTTGACTGCACTCAGAAGCTGCCTCCTGATAGAGGCAGACTGAACACAACTCCACTTCACTTAGTTGCTCAGCAGCACATCCTGTCCCTTGCTGGATGTCAGGGTTTGTAGGAAATACACTATGCTCCCTCAAACAAAAGAGGTACAGGCAGCAGGGCAGAAGGCTCAGGACGCCAACACCTACGATGAGAGCTTCTAGAGCCAGTTTTGTTGACCTGGGTG
>NW_009269999.1:6735365-6739508 GCF_000687185.1 Egretta garzetta | reverse complement strand
TGGGGGGAGCCCTGCCGCTGCGGCAGTGAAAACTTTTAGTAATCGCCCCTCACTGATAAGCAACTTTTCGCTGTTCTCCTCAATCTAATATAGATCAGTTGCGGTCCATTTACAGTGCCGGTGCTGTCTGGGGCCGAGGGAGCACAAAGGCTGCCTGCTGTACCTTCCATGTATTTTCTCCCTTCCTGCTTCTACTTGCGGATCCATGATCGAATTCCTCTGTTCAACAGATACAGCAGTGTCACCCACCCCCTCCGTCTGTAAACAGTCATAAAGTCCCTGGGTAAACTGTTCTTATCCCTCTGTCATAGTCCTTGGGAAAGCAGGGAGCGCTTGTGATTTGCTCGGGCATTATTTGTAATGAAATATTGCATCACTTAAAACACCAGCAGCAAATGTGAGGTGGTACTGAGTGGCATATCCTTGAAAAGAGATGGCGAGCAGCGGCTATCTATCGAACAACAGATGGCTTTGAGGTTTTGGGGACCGTTCTGGTGTCTGGCATTTCAATTCTTGCTGCTTCTTTCTGTAGCTCTGATCCAGCCTCATATATCCTCACGGGATTTATTGAGACATGTTTCCCCCTCCTGGCTGCCACAGACAAACACTATGGGAACGTAATGTGGGAATATTATTTTTCAATACCTCTCATGACTTTCTATGGCCTGATGCTCACATTTGTGTACAGGACTGACTTCTGTTTGGAAGAGGGAACTGATTTGATCTGGCTATGGTAGGGTATAAAGAAAAAATATAGGCAAAGCCTACACCATGAAAACAGATGGTAGGGCAGTAAGAAACACGCACGTCTGCAGAGCAGAGAGATGCTTGCTTTCTCTACTGGCTATATGAATTTTTGGTCAGAAGCAGCACGGGTGTTTCCCACTCCACGCTGGGACCCCATCTCTGTATCACGTCTTCAGGACCCACCTGTGGGCCCTGCAAGCAGCAAAGGGGGAGCTGACCTCGCTCTCCTGCACATCTTTTAAATGCATGCAGGAGAAATAAAAATGACAAGAAGGTCTTCTCCTCCTTTTATTCTGCACTGCCTGAGGCTGGGGGCTTTCTCTGATATTTAACCTGGAGGAGACTTTTTCCTCGACAAATATTTAAAGCCTTCAGCCTGGAAGCAGGTGAGAGTCAGGGCAGTTCCCTGACAGAGGAGCGTGCTGCTCAGGGAGCTGCTGGCCCCGTCCCCTTTGCAAACCAGCGACCGTGCTTGGATATCCACGCTGGCAGAGCTGCCCATGAACAGGCTGGTTTGGTATTTTTGTCTAACTGGCAATAATCCAATCTACCTCAGCAGTAGCATTGTGTTACAAAAATCTCTGTCAAGGGTTTCCTGCAAGCCTGAGGGATGTGGTGTCTCTTCTGCTCATGCCAGGTAACGTAACTCCTACGAATGCAGAACTGGGAGGACTCCCTGACTGGCATCTCTAGCCCCTTTATGTTTGGGTTTTTTTAATGTTTATGAAGGGGTGAGCCCCTTCATAAGCTGTTCAAGCCTAGCCTTTAGAGTAGGGGTTTTTAATAGCTTTTGCTCTCAGCCATGCCAATGTCTCACTGCAAGGTTTCCTGCTGCTCGCCCTAACCGTATGTATAGTTACTTTTTGTCCAGGTTTCTTGTGCAGTATTGTCCTTTCATTTCAAAATCTTTTCTCCTTAGTCTTCTTCAGCTGTATTTATTTTAGTGAAATCATACCCTATCTCAGTCCTCAGTATGATAGCGCAAGCAAGCCATGATCTTTCAGTCACTTCTTTTATGTAGAATCTCCATTTCCCCTCAGTTATCCCAATGGCCTTTTCTTCTGCACATTTTTCCAGTTCCAGCTTTTTTAGTATTAAATATGTGTTACAGAATTCTATGCCACAGTCGAAAGGATGGATCACCATTACTAAGTGTTTAATCTTTTCTCTCTCTGCTGGAAATATGTTGCTGCATACATCTTGGGATCACATTAGTATCACTCATAGGCTCACCGCAGAGCCATCCTTATGAGCAGTATATGTTTTATGGATCTCGGTCTTTTTTTCTCTGCCATTTTCAGCTGATCAGCCCCCAGCTAATTTTTTTGTGACAGTTTCCTAAGTATGTGATCTTACTTTTTATATTCTCTATATTCTTAAATTTGACCCATTTTTTCTGCTTAGCAGATGGGTCTGGCTTGTTTATTTGACCTTTAAAGATCACATTTTTGGTCCTCTGCTGTAGGAGGGACGTATCCCACCTCTGTGCCAGTAGCACAGTTTCTAAATATGCCCAGGTTTTTCTGGAGAGGTTCAGTAATTAAAATTTTAATTGAGATTAGTCCCAAGATCAAGGACTTCTACTAGGACTCTCTGTTGCAGCAGCTTTCCTTCCAACTCAGTAACTTACTCTGCCCTCCTAACCTCCCATTGCAGCCCTCATCTTCTGCCAAACGAATAATCTCCCACTACTTCAGCTGCACCGCGTGTTATTCACGTTAATGTGAAGGGAAAGTAGGGTGTGTGATTTTATGACTTGGGAGTGTTTTTAGGGGGTCCTGAACTAGTGAGTCACCGTTAACTTTTGCCTGCCTTTGAAAAGTGTCTGCTCTCAGTCTGGCAATAACTATCCAGATGACTCAGGGAGGGGAAACTGCACCATAGTTTAATATTTGACTAAGATTAGAAGAGCTCTTAGACACGCATGGCTTGTAACAAGCTCAGCGCTGGAGCCTGCGTCACCTGCCTTCCTGCGATTGCTACGGAGACCCCCGTGCCCATCAGCAGGTGGATGCCCACCCTCCAGAAGGAAGTGACCCCAACAGGCAGAAAAATAGGGAAGACCTGGTCCAGGCTCCCTTTGCCTCGCTGTGCTCCCCACCCCCGTGCATCCCCGTCTGCAATGGCTTCCTGCCAGCAGCTTGTCCCACCAGCTGCTGCAGATGAATCCATTCTGCTGCGCTTTACCTGGGAACCGCTCCGTCTGTAATTAACGCTTGGGAGACGGGTTTGCTTACTTACTTGCTTGTTTTGTTGTATTTGCCTCAGGTTAAAACCTCCTGGTGTAGTTTAGGGGTGAGACCCGGATGCAAGTGACGGCACAAAGATGTGGCAAAGGAAGGAGACAGGGAGGGACCTCATCTGGCTGTGACTAATCACTGCTCCCGTGGAATGAAGCGAGGGAAAGGATGACAGGCTGCTGAGTCCTCCCGAGAGCCATTCCCATTGCATCGAGGGTAGCTTTGGGGAAGGGAGTTACAGAGAGGGTACATTGTTTCTATGGGGAAGGTTTTGTCTACAGTCCTTCACGGCACTGGCTTTTATTTTAATGTTGCTGGTCAAGGTAAACCCTTAAGGGCAGGAGCACTCAGAAAGGGAGAAGGGAAAACAGTGTTGAGACTAGCTACACTGAGAAAGTATCTGCAATTTTGTCTTGCCTACCCTAGGATTTTACAGGGAGATAGGTATGGAAACGTGAAGCAAAGAACCTTCAATTTGCGGGAACTAGAATAAACTCAACATTTCCCATTGAAGTCCCCATAGGCAACCCGAGCTGTTACAGCACCTGTGAGTGGAACAGGATCGGCCATGGGGTTCCCCATGGCCTCTCCTTCTCCATCACTTCCTACAGTGACTGCATCCCTGGGAACCTTCCAACTTTCAACACCTTCAGGCCAGCTGCCAGTGCCTCCCGTGGAAGGTTGCTCTCCCCTGTGTTTGTAGATGGCAATTCCCCTGCAGGTGTGAGCAGTACAGTCCTTACAAAGTGTAGTTCCTCCCTTTCAAGGGGATCGGGTCACAATAAACTTCTTGGTGCAAGAACTGTACAGATGGCCTCTGCAAGCCTGAATTGTTGAAACCAGGCTGCAAAACAAGGAGGCTCCCCTTCATCTATTCAGCCAGTGCTTCTCTTGTCTCCAACTCTACCATTACCCCACTGGACCTGTTGTTTGTGAACAGAGGCAGCCTTGTGGGTGATGCGACGGCTGGAGGATGCCTGGGGCACAGCGATCATGAAACGATAGAATTCTTGATTCTTGGAGAAGTAAGGAGAGGGGTCAGCAGAACTGCCACCTTGGACTTCCAGAGGGCAGACTTTGAACTGCTCAGAAGGCTGGTTGGCAAAATCCCTTGGGAGGCAGTCCTGAAGGGCAAAGGAGCCCAAGAAGGCTGGAC
>NW_009269999.1:6723732-6735352 GCF_000687185.1 Egretta garzetta | reverse complement strand
CCTGGAGGCGCAAGCGCAGGCCATCCCCATGTCCCAAAAGATCAGCCAGGGTGGAAGAAAACTGGCCTGGCCGAACAGAGAGCTTTGGCTGGATCTCAGAAAAAAGGGGAGAGTCTATGAACTTTGGAAGAAGGGGCAGGCATCTCAGGAGGACTGCAAGGGTGATATGAGGTCTTGCAGAGAGAAAATTAGAAGGGATAAAGCCCAGCTAGAACTTAAATTGGCCAATTCTGTGAAAGACAACAAAAAATGTTTCTACAAATATATTAACAACAAAAGGAGAGCCAAAGAGAATCTCCATCCTTTGCTGGGTGCAGGGGGAACCATAGTGACAAAGGATGAGGAAAAGGCTGAGGCACTTAATGCCTTCTTTGCTTCAGTCTTTAATAGTAAGGTCAGCTGTTCTCCAGGTACCAAGCCCCCTGAGCCAGAAGGCAGGGATGGGGAGCAGAACAAAGCTCCCATGATCCAAGAGGAAATGGTTAATGACCTGCTTGGCCAATTAGACATAAACAAGTCCATGGTACTGGACGGGGTCCACCCAAGGGTACTGACAGAACTGGCAGAGGTGCTCACCAAGCCCTTTCCATCATCTACCAGCAGTCCTGGATGACTGGGGAAGTTCCACTTGGCTGGAGGTTGAAAAATGTGATGCCCATTTACAAGAAGGGCTGGAGGGAGAGTCTGGAGAACCATAGGCCTGTCAGTCTGACCTCTGTGCCGGGGAAGGTCATGGAGCAGATCATCTTGAGTGCCATCACACAGCATGTCCAGGACAACCAGAAGATCAGGCCCAGTCAACATGGGTTTATGACAGGCAGGTCCTGCTTGACCAACCTGATCTCCTTCTATGCTTAGTGGACAAGGGAAAGGCTATGTAGCATACCTGTACTTAAGTAAAGCCTTTGACACCATTTCCCACAGCATTCTGCTTGAGAAGCTGGCTTCCTGTGGCCTGGACAGGCATACTCTTCTTACTCAGTAAAAAACTGGCTGGATGGCTGGGCCCAAAGGGTGGTGGTGAATGGAGTTACATCCAGTTGGAGGCCAGCCAGAAGTGGTGTTCCCCAGAGCTCAGTGTTGGGGCCAGTTCTGTTTAATATCTTTATCAATGACCTAGATGAGGGGATTGAGTGCACCCTCAGCAAGTTTGCAGATGACACTAAGTGGGGTGGAAGCATTGATCTGCTTGAGGGCAGGAAGGCTGTACAGAGGGATCTGGACAGGCTGGGTCCACGAGCTGTGGCCCATGGGGATGAGTGGCTGGAAAGCTGCTTGGCAGAGAGGCATCTGAGGGTACTGGTCAACAGCAGACTGAATATGGGTCAGCAGTGTGCTGAGAGTAAGACTGATTACCAATCGTCTGGCTGAAGAATATACGGGCTCCCCTCCGTGCGCTGGTGGGACGGTAGCAGTACTGCTCAGGTGAGAGGTGGGGACTATGAGCTGGAAACCCCTGGCTGCCTCCTTAAGTCTCCAGGAGATGAAGGCAAGAGATGATGTGTTCTCCCTCTTCTTGCTAGAGCTCTGGGGCACCAGCTCAGCCTTTTTGGTTTCCATGCTTCTGTGGAGACACTGGAAGATGAGGGAAGCGGATGCTGGATGCCAGGATGCTGGGTGTACTGGGGTTGCTCATTCAGGGTTCTGGATTTTTTTAAATCTCCAGCCCTGGCTGCATTTTCTGATCTGCATGACTTGTTTCTCTGTCTGTTCGGGCTCACAGGGAGGTGCAGAACCTCTTTACCTTGTGGTGTCAATGTAGTATCGATACAGTCACCTCTGCTGTCTTCTCTGATTTAATTTGGTGTTAACTATCATGTTTGCAACCACAGGGAAAGTGATTATTCTCTGAAACAGGCGGAGCGTGGCTTCTGGCTGTCTTGAAGGTAAACATCCCTCTCTAGGCTGGGACTCAAGGGAAAGGGGCTGACCTGGTTCTCTGGAAAGATGAGCTGGGCCCCTGCTGAATTATTGAGCATGCACCACAGTTGTCGGCTTGGAGAGAAAGAGAAGCACCAGCTTAGGGCACAGGTAGGGGATGGAGCTTATTTGCTTCAAGAACAGAGGAGTGTAACCAGATCTGCCTCGTGCACTTGGTTGCTCTGCTGCCTGGATCAGTGTCATGGCTGCTTGGCACTACAACGCAGGTGCTCAGCTGGGTTTGGTGGCCCTCTCTGGTGCCACAGGCGGTCACAAAAGCCCAACTCCACAGTATCAAATCCTCCCCTCCTCCCAGAGGCAAAACCTAACTCCTAGGGCCAGCCTGGAGGAGCAGCAACCCCAAGTCACCCATGTTGAAATGGAGGCATGTTTCAGTCTAACACTCAAATGTGTTGGCCATGTTTAAACCCCCTTTATTCACCTATGTAAATGACAAGCAGATTTGCAGAGGACATGATCACCAGCGGCTGCAGCAGGAGGCCCACTGGAGCTTACATGTGTATGGCTCTTGTGAAAAAACAGGTTGTTGACTAGATGACTTAGTTGCCCAAGTATGTGTGTTCACTCCTGAAATTCTGGTCCCGGTTGTATGTTCAAGGCTATAAAGGAGGTTAAAAATAAGATCTCATCTCCCGGCCATGCCAGTGATCACTGAGACCCCCAGCTGTGCATGCCCAAGCAAAACAGTGAACGTCCTTCTGTCCCTTTGGCCACCTGAATCTGCTGTGACGCGAGGGAAGGACAGGATGGTGTGCAGCACTGTGGAAGCTGCAGCTTCTTTGGTGGCAGCTGGCACTTACCAGCACGGGCAAGTGGCTGGGGCACCTGCAGGAGATGCTGCCTGGCTCAGAGGGGACAATATCACTGACCCTGTGTGAGGCACCCAATTCTGTGCCTGCAGGAACTTCTACCACGCCCTCATGGAGAGATCCTGCACACAGTCTTTTTGCTTCTTCCTCCTGCTTTAATGATAGATTGAAATAGTTTATTACTGCAGGAGGCCTACTTTATCTGTAAATGTTTATTCCTATATTGCCACCTTCTCATTACGAAGAATTCATAACTAAACTCAGATGATAAGCCAAAGCAGTATGACGAACATCCTGTAACCTGGCTCATTTTGGCCCCCGGCTCCCCTGAGAGGGCCTCTGCCATCCCCCTCTGAATGTCTTATTCCCTTGTAGGGAGACACTGGTAGAGCAGCATGAGGGCACCAGGGTCTGCTTATTACTTTGTTGATAGAGTACGGACGGCGGGGTGAGTCTGCCTTTTCAGATGTGGTATCTTGGTGCGTTGCTCATGCTCAAGCGAGGTTACAAGTCAACAGCAGCTCAAGCTGTTTGAAGAGCCATTAGAGCAGGTTATATTCCCCTTTCCCTCTTCCGCACACCTATCCTGTGACCTCTGGACCCTGTGCTTCATAAATCCAGCTATGCTGGCAGAAGGTTAACAGGGCAAAACCCATCTTTCATGTAGAGTTGAATTGAACTGCTCAGCGCAGAGCACTGGAGTCAGCACAGGGGGTGGAGGAAGGGGGCAACTTCCCTGCCAGCCCTTCAGCCGCTGCAGATTTTTTGATTTTTGGCAACTTCTCTTGTAAGTCTGGTCTTAATGCCAGCCTGTCTGGAAGGTCCTTGGCACCAAAGACAATATAGGTTGTTTTCACCTGTTAAAAAAAAAAAAAAGTCAGTCCTCAAACACCAAAATTAGAGCACTTCTATTTGGCGATGGGAACGTGACACCTGGCAGTGTGTGTCCTTTGGCCCAGAGTTACCTTGCGAAAATCTGCCCATGTTGGGCCAACAAATTAAGCTTTGAAAAGTCAATAGTTGTAAACACATTATAGGATGTCCAAGGGGTTTTGCAAGGTTTCTAACAGTTAAGAATCTCTGAAGAATCTGCACGCACCAAGTATGCTCTGAGTCTCTCACAACATGGATTCTTCTGGGAAATTTTGGTCTAAATAAAACCAGATAGATGGAGGATACAGCCAAGCAGTGAGGAAAAATGGGTAAAGCTGCTGAAATTAAACAGCTGTCAGCTGTCTTCTAAACAGAAATTTCAGGCTGTCTGAAAAGCGGAGGAGATGATACCAGTTTCAGGTATGCTTTAATACTTTATCCCTCACTGATGTGGAACTGAGTTTCAGGATCAACATTTTTTTGAATTTTCCATCAGAAATGGCTTTTATTTTTTTTTCTCAAATTCAGGATGAAAAGAAGGGCTGGAATGGCCCTGTCCATTTTTCTATCACCCTGTGTACAAGATGCTGCTGGCTGGCTGTACCACCATCCCTCTGGGCACAGGAATGTGGCTTTGGCAGGGGGGCTGGGTATGACTTCCAGAGGAGACAGAGGAGACCAGCCCCCCTGCAGACTGCTCCATGCTGCCCGGCAGCAGCTAGCAGCGGGAGAAGGCTTGGTTGCTTTTCCTTTGGCTTATCTAGCTCTTGGTCTCCAAACTGGAAATACCTCGGCTGCCAGGAGCAGCAGAGACTTACTTGCTTTTTTCCGCATAATTCATGAGATTTGGACCTGCTTCCTGATGGAGGCTCTCAGCGGGTTTGTCCGTTTGATAGGGCAGCTCCCCGGGCTGGAGGGCTCTGGGAAGAGATGAATAAAGAGGTGTGAAACAGCATCCAGCGGAACACGGGTGTCCCGGTGCCCTGGCACCCCATAAACGCCACTGATTTCTGTTCCTCTGAACAGCACTGCCCATGCGTACCCTTCTAAAATGCACAGGGCGATAAAGCTATGGACCTTTAACCTGTCTTCCAGTAAGAAAGAGATTGTAAACCAAGCAATGGTAATATATAGTATGATAGCAGGTGAACCTGTTTACCACAAATACTTTTCTGTGGGAAGGAGATAGTGCTATATCCCTAGACAGCCCTTCCCCTGCAGTGCCATCATGTCAAATACTATATTTTTTTTTAAAATAAGAGTATGGATAATTTGTTTTATATCAGAAGCGCCTTGCTCAAATGATCTCAAATTCAGGCCATCAGGATTTCTGCAAAAGTTTTTGAGAAAGGTGGAATAAATTTACAGGTCATAGAACAATGTAAAATGGGACTGCTGAGTCCTGGTTGGCTTGCAGTGTCACTGACCTAAGTATTCCCACTCTTGTAAAACAGTGGATGTAGCCACCTGACTCCAGACCACTTCTCCTTATCTGTGCTGGGTCCGGTGCTTTAGCCAGAAAATGCCAAATGCACCATTTCAATGGGAACTAAACCCTGTAGCTGGAGGCAAAGTAATTTACAGAGGCTTGTGGAGCTTGAACCCAGCAGGACTCAATGCATTATGTATGGATCAGCCCTCTGGAATTGCACATGCACGTAAGCTATGCCTGTAGGAAAACAGTCATCTAAAACCTCCTTCTTCCCCACCTCTTGGAGCTGACTTGCGTTAAATATTAACAAACTTGGTTCATCGATTCCCTGGTTCGCTTGGCTTCCTTTAACAACAGATGTTGTTACAATAACTCCTCTGCCTGCCTCCCTGCTCCTGTCAGAACAGCCGATGGTGAAACCCAAGAATCTGCGGCTGTAACTCTGCCTGCAGAGCCTGGCTGCTGCCCCGGCCCTGTGGTCCCCCCCACCTCTCCCTTTGGGATCACCAATGCTGCCTGGTGCCCCTGAGCAGCTTGTGCTGTGAGCCCCGAGTTGCAGAGAGGCTTTGCTTTAAAGGAGACGGAGAACAGGAGTGAGGGAGGGAGCCTGCGAGTTTCTGCTGTCAGGGGAGGAAGAGGAGGAAGCGGCGAGCATGGCCAGCAACTCCAGTGCACTGACCCGGGTGACTTTTCAGACTCCAGAGAAACCTGGGGAGGAATCATCACACAGGAAACTGGGGAAGTTAACCATAAAGTACAACCGCAAAGACCTACAGCGCTGGCTGGACCTGGAGGAGTGGATCAATGCCCAGCTGCAGGAGCTGTACCAATGCCGGGTGAGTAGCAACATCACGGTTGGACTTGATGATCTTAAAGGTCTTTTCCAACCTAAATGATTCTATGATTAGCCCCTCGCTCCTCAGGTGAATGGGACTTCCAGGCCCTGTGTGCTGGGACACAAAGAAATTTGCTTGCTCTGCCTTACTGGAAATAGCTTCTCATCTTTAGTCTTCATTAGGTACCTCATTGCCACCTGCTACAGCACTCTCTCTGACTGGCTTGTCTCCATCTTGCACCCAAATAATCCAGGTAGCTTTAAAGTGCCTGGTCTTGCAGCTGCTGGGGGGTGTAGCTATTGCTCAGCCCAAGCAGCAGAACCCAGAGATGTACAAACCCAGGAGGCTCCATGTGGTGGGTGGCTTTGCTGCAAGCAGTATCTAAGCTTAGCTGGGTTGGAGTTACCGGTGTAGCCTTGTTCCTTTTGGTCACAAACAGTGTAGCTAGGGCTGCTGTTCAAATGAGATGCTCCGGATAATGCTGTACATGTAGCTGCAGGGCCCGGGCACACTACTGGCAGCAGAGGAAGAAAGAAAAAAAAATAATGCTCAAATGTAGAGATCGTATGCCTTCATCTTCACAAATCCCCAGAGCTGTCTTCCTTGCCCAAGATTCCCTTTGCACCAGGAACAGTCCCTCCTAAATTCTTCCTCCCTGTCGGAAAGCTGTCCCAGTAAGAAAGACCCAGGAGTGCCTAGGTCCAGGACCCAAATGGTACCAGTCTTTCCTGGAGCTCTTGCAGGGTACATGGCATTTTTTCTTCAGGGTGGTGTGATGATTAAGCCAATTTCCAGCACTGGCTGGGCACACTGAAATTTTAACCTGGTACTATCGCTTCTATTCATATTTTGTGCTTAGATAGACGGCACTTACACTGAGAGCTTTCGGAAGGGATAGTGCTTTTCCATGTTTGAGATAATTCCTTTGGAGTGTGGTACAGGAAAAGGTGAAAGGATTTCCCACATCATACATCATGGTCTTAAACCCATTTAAATAGCTTTTCTCTGTAGGGCAATGGCTGACGCAGTAAGAGAACGTACCTTTCTTGACGCACAACCCAGTACTTCTTCAACAGAAGACACAGATGGGTTTAAAAAATTGCGTAAAACAGCTTATTCCTGTCTTGGATGGGGACTGACTAAATGAACTGTCATGCCCCTTCTGCCCTGTTTTCTGTATTTGCACCTCAGCACAGCGTTAAGCACATTTTTGAGATAAAAGCTAAAAAGAGCTGATGGTTGCTTAAGAGTCCTCCATGCTGAGCATCAGCAGTCCCAAATTGCAGTCAGCAGTGGAAGTGGGCATGTCAGAACAGCCCAGGAAAGGCGATTTTTATGCTATCTGCCATGATGGTACAGAGAAGCTTTTGCTCGTCCCAGGCTGATTTTCTGGGCCTGAGAGCTGTAGAACGATGTCCCCTCCACAGCTAAAGAGCCAAACCTCAGGAACTGCCTCTGAGGCTGTCTTTATTATTGTTGTTCCTGTTGTTGTTTATTATTATTATCATCATTATTATTATCATTTTCTGTGTGACTGTTTCCTATTTGGTATTTGTGGGAACGTACCAGGTTCTCATGCCATGACAGGAGAGAAAAACAGTTAATTTCTGTTTTAATTTATGCCATATGCAAAGAACATGCAGCAGAAAACAAATACAGAGAAAAAGGCCCTTCCTTTGTTTGCAAACCCATGGCTCCTCTGAAAATCAGTATATTACTGCTCTTGTTAATTAACATTCTTAGACTTCCCAAACAGTTTTATAGCTTCTTTAGAAAAATGACAAAGGATAAACGCTCATAATCTCTTCAAGACTTAATTGAGAGTTTCCAGTTGTTTTCTGTAGTTTATAAAATTATAGTTATAAATCCTCAGCTGTATCTTAGGCCTCTTGATAATGCATTATGAAACATTACGTAGTTCACATAGGAGCAGATGCTATTGCTAGATCTAGGCAGGCAGGCAAAATTCAGGGTGTCTGTGAAGTGCGAGAGTGGTGGTTCTGGTGAGTGGAGGCTGTTGAACAGAACAGTGGCAGTGACAGCGTCGCTTGCCAACCGTGCCTGCGCTGCCTGGGGTTGGTAGCTCAGCCCCTGCTGTTGAGATTTGCCAGAGATAAGCAAGGAGAATGGCTGCTGCTTTGAGTAACAGAACATCTAGGATGAGGGGAAATGGCCTCAAGTTGTGCCAGGGCAGGTTTAGATTGGACATCAGGAAAAAATTTCTTCCCTGAAAGGGTTTGTCAAGCATTGGAACGGGCTGCTCAGGGGAGTGGTTGAGTCCCCATCCCTGGAGGTATTTAAAAGATGGGCAGAAGAGGTGCTTAGGGACATGGTTTAGTGGTGAGATGGGAGGGTTAGTTAAATGGTTGGATTTGATTCTTTTAAAGGTCTTTTCCAACCTTAATGATTCCATGGTCTTGCCCTTTGGGGAGTTATTCCAGTTTTGAAGAGAAGGTTTAGGGGTTTGGATTTGATTTGGGGTTTTTTTTGAGATAGACAAGAAGCGCTTGGTACCACCACTAACATGACCCAACATGAGGCTCCCTGTGTGCTACTCTTACTTGCCCAAGTCTACAGACTACCTACTTGTAAAGGTGTGAGAAAAACAGGTTACGTTATCACTTCTGGTTTTCTGAAAATGGGGAGCTATTTACTGTCATCCCCCAAACGGGATTTTTTTTTTTTTCCTCCTATTACAAAATCGTAGCAGGCACTAAGTGAGAATTCCAGTCATGTCCTTACAGGAACAGATTGCAGATGGGTCGCCTTTGCTAGCACCTCTCCAGCACAACAGGTTTCCCAACTTCCTGGTGTATTTGAGGCAACCTGGGAGATTTGCTACCAGGAACTACATATCATGATGCTGTGCCAGGTCTGAGGCTGTTAATAGGGTACAACAGAGGGTTACATAGGATCTTTTCAAACAAATACATGTGCCACAGTAAACTACTTGTAGTCACCTAGGTGTCCAGCAGGTCCTCCCGCTCTCTGTGCGTTGTGGCAAGACTATTTAGTTAGCCCTGCTAATGTGGGCTTCCTTAGATCCATCGACTTGCATTACATTGTCTCTTCATCGGCTTCTTCCTTTGCTCCACCTGCCTTTGTCAGTGCAGTGTTCCTCAGTGTCTTCCATAAATCCATGTGACGGAGTCAGAATAAATGGCATTCCAGACCCAAATGCCAGCAAGGTTAGTTCAAATATCGCCTTCTGATACAACTAATTTAAATGCTATGCTATTTACTGTCATGAGTCATTTCTGCGACAGAACTAAGACTTGGGAGACAATTTTGATGTTTTTCAAGATGATTCCCTGCACATGGAGGCCAGAACACCATCCACTAGGACCAGAAAGCCATAGGGAGTTCCTGCCCTGTCTCATCCTCCTGGCCTGTTTAGCTTCTTAGCCAGAGACAATGTCAGGCTGGATCAACACCTGTTGCCTACACAGTCACATGAAAACTATTACTTTTCAGAAGAAATGCTGGGTGGGTCACAGTACAATATATTTAACTCTCTTTTATTACTTGCTGTCAAGTCAGCTGCATAACAAAGCTGAACAAAGGTTTTCTACTTCTTCTCTGGCTTGGTATCAGAGACTGCTCAGAACAAGTTTATTTTTTTCCCATATTGCCTTTATTGTTTAATGTTTTACATACACATCCATAAATGCTGCCCGGCAATCAGGTACGGTGCTGTTTACTCAGTATCCTTATTCTGCCAATTACTATGTTAAAATATCACTAGTGTTGTGTTGTCAAAGATTCATTTTGCAAATACATTGGAAACCACAGCCTGCTTTGTTACAGTCATGTAGAGAGATGTGGAGCTAAAATGTGCCAGTGATCAAGTTCACAAATGTTTCCAACTAACACCCGCATGCATGACAAGATTATTAACTCCAACCACCAAAACATGGGGTCTCTTACATTAAAGGAGACTATTATATCCTTCGCATGTCTGTTAGAGAAAGCTGGCAAAACAGTGTTAGGCCTTTCAAAAGCGTAATTGTTTTTCTCTCCGTTACTGCAAAAAGCCTTAGTTTGAATACCAACTGTGTGAGTGTATTTAGCCTAAAAGCCCCTTGTATGAGTTGTGCCTCTCTAAGGTTAAGCCTGCTGGATTTCTGTTTGGTGAATGCTTGTGCACGCTCTTCATAGATGAGGGTTGTCCCAGGCTGGCTTACGTTGCATTGCAGTTGGCAGTTGCTGTTGGATATTCTTGAAAGGGTCTTCCCGTGATGGATGACGATCCCTGAGCAGTGGTATCCAGTGTTGAGGTGGGAAAAGTTGAAGAATGTGTACACGAGGATGTATGGCTGTAGCAGACACCGCAGAGGGGCTGGAATCCGTGCTCTCTTTTTAAGAACCTCCTTATTTTGGTACAATTTATATCTTGACCCCAAATTTGCAGTGTAGTTTTATTGTTAATAGTTCCTTCTCAGCTGCTCAGTTCTTTAAAGATGGCCTCTAGAGTTCTTAAAAGTCTGAAGGTTTATTAACTGTGTATTTTTAATATTTTTTTTTTCTTTTTAGCTAAGAGAGGAAACAGAGGCAGCAGCTCCTGAACCACAAATTGATCTTGAAGATCTCCTGGAGGTCCCTAATGAAGAACAGAAACTAAAACTACAGGTTGGATAGAGGGGCTTGGTGACTTTAAGTTAGGGAGTTCCTTCAAAAAGAGTAGTAGTGGTGTGGGGGGTACAGAATATGTGTATACAGTGTTGCATGATGCTTCCATGCGTCTTAGCCTGTCAAATGCAGTATGATTACATACCCTTTTTGTAGGGAGTGGGGAATAGGTCAACTCGTAAAATACTAAAATGACGACTCCTTGTTTTTTAGGAAATTCTCCATGAGTGCTCCAGCCCAACAGAGGTGAGTGAAGCACCATCAATATATACACCTACATATATGTTATACTGTGCTGCAAGAGTGTGCCTTTGTTGCTGCTTGGATGAATAGCCAAAATATTACTGTGCCTACCATGATGCTGCAGACTTGTTTAATTCCCAATGGGAGGTGTTTGCCCCTTTATTCTGCTGTGTTAGAAAAAGACATGTCAATCTATATGGGTGAGCTGAAGGCAGAGCAGTGGAGCAAATAAGGAATTAAGCTTTACAACCAAAGAAAGTTCATTCCATGTTTTGGACATCCTAAGCTGACCAGGCTGAGTTGCTATTTGATCCTCAGTGTAGGAAAGCCATAGACAGTGACACAGCTCACACAACCATCTTGCACACCATTAACTAAATGCATTCTTAGCTTAAGCAACTCTGGTGTTATGAGTGACAAGAATTTAGGAGGGCCTTCTAGATTGGAATTGGGCAGACTAATTGTTGAGCAGTGGCCACGTAAGTTAGTTTTACATGTGGGGTTTTTTTTCCATGTGAACTTTACAAGTGCTGGTTTTGAGTTGGAGAGTCAAAGAAACCCCAGAAGCTGTCACGATGTCCAAAAGAGTGGAGCCCAATACTTTGCAGTGTAGTGCATGCACCACACAGCGATTGCCTTCACTGCACTTCACCTGTGCAAAATGGGGTCCCCTTACTGCTTCAGTCATATGCATTGCATGTGAACATTGTGCTTGGACATCATTCATCAGTCTCCACATCTTGTTGAGCCTATGTAGCTGCACAGTGATGAACATACAGAAAATAAGGTGGGTGCACGACTATTATTGAAATTAAACTCTGCTGTAGCAATCATTACAGATAAGTCTCCTAGCAGGG
>NW_009269999.1:6705997-6723705 GCF_000687185.1 Egretta garzetta | reverse complement strand
CAGCAGACAAGACTGGGGAAGAGATTTCAGAGTGTCTGAATTTCAGATCTGAGGCAAGAACCCCATGTTCCCAGAGAGATAACTGGAAAGAGTTTGCTCTACTGATTTGTGAGCCATGAAAGTGTCTTGCAGACAGCACGATACTTGCTAACTACAAATGGATACTGCTGCCCTATTGGCAAAAATATGTACTTTCACCCTGGTGATCTTGAATCCAGTCTCCTTGAAAGATCACAGCAGCCTATTTGCAGAAAGCAGACGGAGGAGACATACTGGTTTCCTCTGAAGGGACTGACTGAAAAGGTGTGTGTGATCCTAGGCATTTACTTCCAGTGCATGCTATGGCAGACAGCCTCTGATCACCCAAGTGAGGAAGCTGGGCTTCCACACAGCACGAACGGTAACAAGCTGCAACACTTTCAGCGCCCTTGCCTTATTATAAGGATATGTAGCTATCTCTTTGGGTGAAGAAAGGATGCGCACTCCTTTATGGTGATGTTACTTGTCATGTAGAGGGTTAAGTTTGTACTAGTCACATTGCCTTCTGCTTGGAATAACCAGATGGTTCAGCTTAGTTCATAGTCCTTGGCCGTGTCAGCAAAGTAGTCGGAGTTTATCTCCATTAACTGCTCATCTATCTGCTCTGCCTGTCCTCAACCCCTGCTCTAGGTTATCATTAGTCCTGCATGTGTTTTGCTCCACCTCTTCTCTGCCAGCCACTTCCTTGTGGAATTGGCACAGCTCCAGGATAGGATGGTTTGCAATCCACAACATGGAGCTTTACAGGTTCAGCAAGAGGGACAGCTTACTTTGCCCTAGATTGGGAGGGCAGCAGAAGCGGGCAGGAGGTTATGGTGGCAACAGGAAGCAGTGGAAACCAACAGAGGACAACAGCATCCTGAGGTCATCTCAAGGTGGAAGAAGCAAGTAACTGGGATGAAGAGGGGCAGGCTGGCTCCTGGGGAGGAAGTAAACATGGCTGTTCCAGAGGGAGACAGGGGAAGGGAAGTAGAGAGGCTTTTAGACCCGTTTTATCTATCAAAAAGTCTCCTTTCCTAAGCTAAAAGATGGATTTGCTCAGTACACGTCAAACTTCTGGTTTCTGCTCAACATAAAGGCGAATGTGGGAATAATGCAAGCACCATAGCACTCTTTGGGCTGGTGAGCACCAGAATTAACATGATCTCCTTCTTCAACCAATTCTCATTGTAGGACTTCATTACGGAATTGCTTAGTCGATTGAAAGGTCTCCGGAGAGTCACCAATCTTCAGAAGAAATGACCTTCTCCACATGGAACACCCAGCTTTGGTCACAAGGAAATGTGTATCTTCCCCACAAAAACCAGGATCAGCAACATCACTTCAGAGTATGTTTAGGACTTACTGTTATTGAGAAACATCACCAAGTTTGTGAACTTTCTACCAGTGGTTTGAAGTCTCCACTCCTTCCAGATCTACACATACAGCAGGAAGCTAGATTGTACATTTTCCTGATTTTAAAGGGCATGCTAACCTGTGGAACAGGACAAGATGTCCTTCCTTTAGTTTCTTCTAGGAATTCCCATGCTGGCTGAGCAGCACTGAATACAGTTCTCAGGAGCTCATCAAGACTTCTTTCTTTCCGTCCACTGCAAGGAAAATAAGGCATTGGTTATCACTCATTCATCAACATGGAAAAAACAGTTACTGTTAAGCTGCACCCTGTTTCAGTCTGGCTGGGACCCAGCTGTGATCTCCTGCCTGTTACTGCTGTACCTGACTACAGCACTGCACGTACTTTGTAAGTCTTATTAAACCTCTGTTATTCATGAAGGTTGGACGTAAAATATACGGTAGGATGTAAGGAAAATGTTCAAGTGCGCCTGGTCTACTTAAGGGGAAGTTAATGGAAGAGAGATTGTTTTTCCTTTTTGTGCAATTTAGGACTTAATGACTTAGAAGTGTCTTCTAAAGGAGCAAGGTCTGGGAATGATTTTTCTTGTCATTTAAACAGATGTTGGAAAAATGCTTATTTTGTACAGTAAAACAGAGAAAACCAGCCATGCACTGCTTGCTTTTGCTCTCTTTTTAGACACTAAGGAAAAATTGAAGTGAAAGAATACTTGCTCCCAATTTCCCTGCAGGGAGCATCTGAGCAAGTCTTTTGCAGACAGGTAGGTCTCACAAATGAGAAGGGAAGTAGGACACGTTGTCTTGCTGCACAAACTCTTCTGGCTACAACTTACGTGTGGCTGGAAAAATACAGGGGAAACTACATCCAGCCTCTCAGCAAGTCAGTAACTTGACACATGTGGCTAGGAAGTAAGACAGCAAATGGAGGCTGATTGCTTAGGCAGAGCAGACTCTCACGTTAGGTCCTGTCCCTACACTCTCATGCCTGCCAGTCAAAACACAAGAGATGAGTTGCTGAGTCACATCCAGAGGGGCTCCTATGTACCAGGATGTACAAGGCTAGCTTTTGCTACATGTTTTGTCAGACAGGGACGGGGTGGGGGGGCTACACGGGAACAAAAGGGACACACAGGTTAGCAAAGACAAACCAGACGTCTTGGGCTGGACCAGTAATATCTACAATACTTTAGTCTTTTCATCTTTATCAGTAACAGGGTGACAACTATTACCTTTTGCTTCCCTCTTGTTTTCCAGCAGAAGTATCAGTGAACAAGCTGTGGGTTGCGCACATCTCTTAGAGGACAAACTCCAAGCTGCAGTAACAGCTGTGATCTAAGGGCTTGCGTCCCTTCACGTGCTGTTCTTGTATGCGACAGCCTCCTGGAAGTTAGCAAGCCATGCAGCTCATACCTTGTCCTAAGGCTGCTCCAAGGGGCTCTAAGCCTTGCCCACTAGGTTGGAGAAATGGTCTTTCTTTATCAGATCCATATATATCTATGGTAGCCCTAGGGACATGCCATGCCATTTTTGACTTAGTAAAGGGCTAATAGGACATGCCTGCCCTCCTGAAATCTCAACTTTGTAAGTAAAATAACAACAAAATTAAATCCAGAGCTGCACTGGTGGTAGATCTGGCATTGCTCATGGACTGACACCTGCTAAGACTCATGTATCACACCGCTTGAGAAAGTAGAGCAGCACACTGACAAAGAGCTCTGAGCACTGTTAAAAACACAGAGTAGATTCAAACAGAAGTTCAGGTGCAAGATCTAGGTGGACAGGGCATGAGCTGAGTGTCCTAAACTAGAGCTGTAATTAATCTGGACTCCTGTGTACCACTGTGTTGCAGCTAATTATGTACCCTAGCAGGAGGCTTTGTTTTATTCTGCTGAGCTGCGACAGCACAAAAAAACTGAGATGCCTCTGCTCTGGCCTGAGACACAGATTTTTTTTTTCTCCACCCTGGGCACTGCTCTGGATTCCCTCAATATGAAGTTACGCAAACAGAATTTTTTTCTATGCTTTAAGGCAGACATTGCTAGAACCCAGGAAAAAGCAGGTTCTTGAAACTCTGCTTGACAAAAGATGTTTTTGTGCTTATTCTGCAAGTAGCAAAAAACCAGTAAGCTGTAGCCTCTATGATGTGCAGTTCATTCTGATACCGATAAGAACATCACTACCCCCTGAGAGTGCTTGAAATGAGCACAGTGTGATCATGGGGAACAAAGCAAGATGTGTCCAGCGCTAGACGATTTTGCAGCTCAGTGGTGCAAAAGAAAAAGCAACACAAGGCCATACAGCAACTTCTTTTTGTTTAGTTCTTAAAAGTAGTAAATCATACTTGCTTTTATTTACTTTATGGCTGTTCTCAGCCTAGACCCCAAGGATAGACTAAATTAAATTATTTTTTTTTTCCTCTCTAAACAAACAGCTTCCCATTAACTTGGCTGTTTCTCAGCACCATCACTAGATAAGGCTGTAACATTTGGTATGCAGATACTGTGTAAGAATGTTTCTTTAGAGGAACTTTGCCCTCTTGATTATACCAAGATAACTCAGAACGTATGAAAGTTCATGTGCTTTTCTAATTGAAGGTTTATGAAGGTGTATAAAATAATCTTTAATGCAATTTTCCCTTAGTTATGATCAACACTTAACATTGCCTTTAAAAATATTCCAGTTACTACATTTGGACACATGACTGTATTACAGGGCTTGAGACAACAGGCATGTCTGAATCACAGCAAATGCAAATTAATGCAGTTTAACTAAGCTGAGACCTCTCTTTGTAAAATAATCTGAGTTCAATCTTGTTTTATCATTATTTTGAATTCTTGTTCGGGTGGAGCCTACACTTGGTAGTTCACATACAAAACATTTTGAGAAGGAAAGTCAGTCTTATTGTGCTCTCATGGCATGCTACAAAGACAGAAGCAAAGAACCTGATTCTCTTTCTTGAAGATACCAAGCTCTCTTCAGTGCTTGAATGGCTATGTCTGAAGTTGATCTGGCCTGACAGGACCTGATTGTTTACCAATATCATCACTTGTCTACCAGCACCTTTTTAAAGACAAGGACAAGGAGTAAGCAACACAGCTGCAAGTGCACTGCCCACTGAAAGGTCACACAGCATTCCCCTCTCATAATGACATTCAGTTAGGTTTGCTTCCTATACACAGCCGATGTAGATACCCCTTCTGCCCCGTCTACATGGAGGTCACTGAGGCAAGAGCTACAGTGGGAATGGCTTTTCAGGGGAAAGTCATTGGGCTGCCATTAAAACAGCCAATTACATGCAGAAAGCTCAGCAGCCACAAAAATGTCCATTAGTGGTGCAGGGAAAGCATGTGTGTGTATGACTGCAAAGCCTCTTCCACGTATGACTAAGTTCTATTGCAGGTATTGCGTTGGGTGCATTTCTGGATTAATTAGGATGACCCCACAGAAACCAGTCTGGGAAACTAAATAAACTGCTTCCAGCTGTAACCTGCTCCTTTACTACTGATACAAACAGGGCAAGGCTTAGAAGACATAGGCTGCTGAACTGCACAGGGAGCTCAAAGTTTGTTTGTGGCTGATGAAGCATTCAAAATGTTGCAAGTAGCACACCAGCTCATACTAAGATATTTAAAAAAAAAAAAAAAGCAAGCAGCTGTAAAGCAAGAATTAAAATGTCTACTAACTTCTTGGAAAGGACCCAGGCTGAAGCCCAGTAAGAGCAGTTATTTGCATCTTCTCCTGTACATGCAGAACACAAAGGATTTAACCCAAGAAAAAACTCTACTGTCTTGCTGTCAGGCTAATTATCTGGATCAAATAGCAATGAAAAAGTATCATTCCTACAATAATACAAAGCCAGAACTGCATTTTGTTTTAAGACTGCAAGCTCCTCAGGGCAGTAACTCTCTACTTACATTTTGTGTAACACAGGGCTCATTGTGAGTTCTTGCATCATAACAGCTCGAGTAGTTTTCCTATCTACTTGTCCCAAAGAGACAGGCCCTGGTGAAGCAAGGACTGCCAGGAGAAAGAAGATTCTCCACAAGAGTCAGGTTTTGCTATCCCCTTCCTAACAAAGGGGTTTTTGATGGCACTACCAGATATACTTGCAATTATTATAAGTGTTAACCTGCAGTATTACGATTCTACACTGTCTGATACAGGTTTCTGTTGAAGGGCCTGATCCAGTCCAGCATGTTAGCACAAACTCATCTTCAGCAGTAGTTTAATTCATTTGCTGTGCTCTGACCAGGGGTGGCTGAGGCGCAGGCAAATGATGTTTTGTCAACTCACCTACACAGGCAGTGACCTTAAGCACAGGGGCAGGGCAGACAGCTGGGAGTGGCAGTGTCAAACCAGACAGGCAAGATTCATTGGAAACTCCCTGTCAAAAGCAAATCCTTGGTTTCTTTTTTTTTCCCATTGGCATTTGTCAGCATTAGAGAACTGTCTCGGAAGTCACATTATAGTCCTTGGAAAAGCTCATCCTGATGGAATATTAGAACCAACTTAGGGCAAATTTAGTCAGGTATTTGAAGCAATTCTGGTGCTTTGGTCACTGGCAAGCGCCGCTTGCACCTGGACTGTCTCCAGGGAGGGATATGAACATAGTAAACTGAGCTTCTCTCATAGTCAGATAAAGAGCATCACACAGGTAACATCTTTATCCTCCCAGGGGACTGAATAATAGAGCCAAACCCCACCTTCAGACTAATACACAACTCTTCCAGACTAACACGCTGCTCTTACAGACCACATGGAGCCTCAGCACAGCCTCTGTAGATCACAACGCTGTGCATCAGTAGCAGATTACCTTTACAAAGCATCCTTCAAGTACGTGAGCAACACTGCCCATCAGGGCAGAGTAGCCCCTGCACCTTTTCCAGCCACACCACAGAAACATACTTGACACTAGGACTAAGATACCATTATAAGAGGGCAACACTTTGCAAAGGGCTATCAGGCAATTCCAGGAGAGACTTTAACCACAGGCCTCTGTAAATAGTTTTTATTATATTTTGGAAGTTCTCATTGCACACGTGATCACAACGTAGACAGTTTTCTTAGAGCAACATGCTTTGCTGCCTGTTGAACCAGTGTGTAAGCTGTTAGCAAAAGCAGGAAGTTACGTATCAGCCAGTCAGTACTGCCTTAAACACACATCTTCACTGCTACCCACATTGCCTTACCATCTGTATTTATAGACATGTATCCACCTCCTCATATCAAGTCCTCATTTATCCCCAAGCATGCATAGAAAACCCTGCACTTCTCTAGCTGTATTTGTGAGGACAAAGTCACACACCCTCCAAGCCTCTCTCAGATTACAGCACATCCTTTAACTGTCCAAAACATCACCCATTTTGGCTGCAAATCCACTTGGACTCTTCCCATATGGCCAACTCCTCTCTTTTCCATTCTCCATCTCCTTTTCTGCCCATGAAGAGTGTGATCACTTCTACTTGCAAGGAAGATGATAGCGGGAGGTGTGGTGGTCCTTCAAGTCAAACTCATCATGGCCTTCCCTGAGAAGCAAACACAAAGTGCAGTCAGAAGTAAATACCCAGACAGGGAACTTGCCCTTAGCCACTGCACAAGATGTCTCCCAGCAGCCCTTAACTAGAAACCTATCCCAGGGTTAGCTGTGAGGACCCGACTGGCAGCCACATGGATTGACTCCTTAAGATATTTGCTTGTAACAGAAACCGCTGAGGTGCTTTGTGGAAAGGTCTGCTCATCCTTGCCTGCTGGAATGGGAAATGACAATAGGTTCTTCTGTCTCTTTCCTTCTTTGAGAGATTCATGTAACTGGTGGCTCATTTTCAGCACCATGCCTGTGATTACCAGGCACGTTACCAACTCCTATGACAACAGTCAAAATGACGTTCTGCTCCACACACCTCTGGAAGATAATTGTGGTGGCTAAAATGCAGTGTATTTGCCACTGTCTTAACCATGCTCAGAAGCAGGCAGTGTTGAGTAAGACACAAGCTTGCATCTGCAGCATGCAACTGATAACACTTGCCTGCGAGACTGTTGATTCTGCTTTTACTGATGTTTGCTGATACTTTTGTTTGTTTGGTTTGGTTTTAATCATCTACATTGCCAGACATATGTTTTCTTGCCATTTTCATATGTTCTCCCCCACTCCACTTCCATCTCTCTACAAAAACATTTGCAGGAGATGAAAGAATATACACAAAAGCACCTCTTACTATCCCAACCAGATTCTTAGCACCCTGCTGTCTAAGTGTTGTTCAGCACTAATCCAAGAACCCAGCCAACTACCCAATACTTTGGAGTCACAAAAAAGAAGCCACACAAGCTGTGAGGAATAGCTTTGTATTCAAAGGAATTAACCATCCAAATCCAAGACAGGCAACTTTTTTTTGTCAGAAATCAAGCTGCAGATGTTTAAGAACCAAGACTACAGCTGCTGCAAGGCCTGATTGAGGAAAAAAGGCTTGCCCGTACATATTTCAACAATGATTTTTTTGATGTGGTTTAAGACTGTAGAGTCTCAACCTAAGAAAAGCCTCAGGAATTTGTACTATTTGACCTCCCCTCTTATGGGAACCCAGCCCAGATCATCCATCAACTTCATTAACAAGCCAAAGGAATCACTGAACAATGGTGTTGCTTATCCCTACCCCACGCAATGCAGCACATCAGCTGCTCCAGAGAACACTCAGACAATGTGCCCAAACATGCACTGGAGCAGTACAGACAGAACATTTCTTCCTAGGACCAGTTTAGTCCTCAAAGCCTAGGATAACTACTGATTGCACAAAGTATTTCCGTTAATGATTAGCATTCAGCTCAGACCTGGGTTCCTCAAATCTTCCCTTCTACTGCCTGCTTTTCAGCCCAACAGGAAGAACAAACAAAAGCGGCCAAGCTTACCTGTGACCTGCCTCTCAGACCAAGAGGATTTGCAAAACTTACCGAAAACAGCGCTGGCAGTAGAGGTCCCCGTCGCAGCCATGGCAGCGCAAAGTGGCATCTTCATTGCAGATACAGCACCAGGGTAACTCATCCTCCTCACTGTCATCTGCCCTGGCAAGAGTTGTGGTGGTTGGAGTCTGGCTCTAATTCATAAAGAAAACAGAGACACAGAATTCAAACCTCGGCAGAGACAATATAGGACTTTCATTGTAATGCATGAGGGCCACAATGACATGACACATGGTCCATAATTCACTCTCTAATGATCCAGAGTCTGTGAGGTGAACTTGCCCAGGGCTCAAGGATAGCCTCCATATGTATCTATATTATTAAATAAAAACCCAGGGTAATCCCTATTATTTGCTCATGAATCTATGTTGCTCGGAAGGTAAACAGGTATTCGCCCTCATTTAGTGTCTACAGCAACATACAGCGACATTGTCCATACTGTGTTAAGGGCATGAAGCCCAGATCTTCTGGCAGGCCCACAGCAACACCAAGTGACTGACAATCCCTTCTGCAAAGGCAAGCGATCAAGCAGTTTTGCTGAAAGCAGTTACATGGGAAGGGAAAGCAGTGGGGAGGTGGCAGGGTTGTTTTCTCTCTGTTATAGAAAAAAAACTGGGGGACAGAGGAAGTGATTTTCCAAAAGGCCCCTACTGTTGATTTGTACCTGAGGTTGGGCCAAAAAGATCTTCTGAAATCATAATCTAAAATCTATCCATAAGGCTGTCTGTTGTCTCCGTCTGCTTCACAAGAGAACTCTTGTGGAACTGAACAGCCATACACACACTGGGACACAGTGCCTGGACTCTGGCAAAGGCAGCTTCCTAATGCAACAGCAATAAGACGGCACTATCTTTTACATCAGTAATCCCAGAAGCGCAAGGTGGCATACCTATGAGATGGATGTTTTCAATAATGCTTACAATTAAATAATTTCTTCCACTGGGGACAGGCCTGTCAGGTGTCCGTGAGTCACAGGTCCATTTAATTTTTGTAATATGCATTAGAGAAGGTGTTTGTGTTCCCATAGTAGGCTGGAATCCATTCTGAGCATAGGATATCTTGTTACTAATGCCTTCCTCTGACGTTATATGAGAACAGAGATAGTCGATTACTATCTAGAGGTTCTATTCTCCACATGCTGAAAGCATCGGCAAACCTCCCACTTACCCTGGTTCAGGCTGTATGGTACTAGATCATGGCCTTGGTCTAATATATAATGGCAAGTTAAAAATCTCCTCTTTAATAACCATCTTGTGAGGTCTATGCTAACTTCTCTGGGTTTAGAGGACACCATCCCATTCAGCAGAAAGCGAGCCTGAAATGAATTGTATTCCAGGGAGCAATTCCTTTTAAAGTACAAGGATGACTCACAGCTGTGCTCAGGGATGGTCAGCCTCGCAGAAACCTCTCAGCTTGTCTGCTCTGGAGAAACTGGTTGATTCTTTTTTTTTTTTTTTTTTGCATCAGGCTTAGGATACAGCAAACTTCTGCTGCAGAACTGTACTTTCCTAAGACCCTGGAACATGCCTTTTCAAGAGATCCTGACCAGCTCACTGACCTTTTGCTTGGCTTTCTTATGCAGGTTCTGTTGCAAGGGTCCTGGTTGGGTAACTGGTTGATTCTTTTTTTTTTTTTTTTTTTTGCATCAGGCTTAGGATACAGCAAACTTCTGCTGCAGAACTGTACTTTCCTAAGACCCTGGAACATGCCTTTTCAAGAGATCCTGACCAGCTCACTGACCTTTTGCTTGGCTTTCTTATGCAGGTTCTGTTGCAAGGGTCCTGGTTGGGTGGTCTGATCTGGAGGAATGTTGAACCCACTTGCTTCATCCAGGGCTGCTTCCTCTGTGAGCTGGTAACAACAGAAAGCAAGAAGCCTCTTGTTTCAAACACAGTTGGGAGCCTATGTTCTAAATCTCCTGCCCTTCTCCTTGCTCTCATGCAGTAACAGCAAATGACAAGTCTGAACTTGCTCCATCTGCACTCTGAATGCTGTGGATACATTGCAAACCTCAGCGTAGCAGCAGGGGCCTTCAGCTAACACACTCTCCTTTGCAGTGGAACTATCAGCAGACCCTCACCACCATGCTAATCACATGTATGTGGTCTGTAATCAGGCAGAAACTTAAGCACAGACAGCTTGTGTCTGTCTGCAAGGCAATTCATAGACTTTTAAGAGAGAAATCTAGGCATAAGCTGTGCTAAACAGAACACATACCGTCCATATTCTAGCTGGGTGGGGGAAAAGATGAAACAAGTAATGAAGTACCAGCAGAGTGGGGTTGGAGAGGAGAAACGCACCACAAGAGACACTAAGCATGAATGAGAAAGACAATGTGACAGACTAGAAGTAATGTTGTCAATCGCCTGTAGCCGAATGGCCCACGGGAGCTAGTATTGGAAAAGCAGTAGGAGGGGAAGGAATGAAATGCCGCCCAGAAACAGAAACACATCCTTTGCATGCTCACCAGGTAACATGCACACTGGGAATAATTGAGAGGAAGATAAACAAGGCCACAGCTGCCACTTCTGACCTGTTTTAGCACTCTGTGAATGGCTTCCTCCTCAGCCACTTCCTCATCACTGTCAGGTAGTTTATAGGTTTCCAGTGTAACTGCAGGAGTAAGAGACAGGAGACCGTAACCCACACCTGCCTCAAACCTTCCACCCACTTATGTGCCAGAGACAATCCTTTGTGGTGTGAGCTGCTTTTGGCATTCTGGCTCTGGCAGAGACAGATCCTTTTCAGATGGGGACTCCTCAAAAAGGGCGTTACTGTTTGTTTTTAGTATTGGAAGAGGGAAGGGAAAAAAGTCCCCATCATAAACAGAGCTTTGCTTTTAAAAGCTTTGTTAACCTCACCAGACCATGCTAGAATTATCTCAAAGAAGGGTGAAAGACAAAGCAGTCTGACCTTACAGCTCTGGCCTTTATCCTCAACTAAGATCTTTCATACCAGTTTCATGGTAAACCAACCTGTAAAACCTTACAGACAGAACCAAATCTCAGTCTGTTTCTTGCATAACAGAGGAATTAAATGGACAAATGCCTCTCAGAAAAGAAATTACTCTGTCACAGGAGCTTGGTTCCTCTCTTGGCGCTGCATTCTTGCCTGCTACCCACCTTTCTCTGGGTCCTCGCCTCTGAGCACTGCCAGTCTCTTGGCAACTTGTAGGATCTTTTCCTGCCTAGTGTTCTCTTCCCGCAGCTCAGCAGCAGCTTCTGCCAGAAGTTTATTCTTCTCTTCCTCTAGCTGTTTTGGGTCCAGATTTGCAGGGCAAACACCATCTTCGCTTTCCCGATTGAGATCGTTCAAACTTTGGCTACTAACAGCTGCAGACAGACAACAAGCTGGTGACTCAGCAGCAATGTTCCTTGGGCACAGAGACAACATGACTAAAGCAATGGTAAGCTTGCTGCTCTCCATTAATCTGGTCAATAATGGGAGAAGGCATGCCACAGTAGGATCCGTACCAACATGAAGAGAAGAAAGTGAGCTAATCTGTGTTTCACAGTGAGATTACAGAGAAAGCACTGCACCTAGGAAGATAATGGTATCCCAGATTTCTGGTGTTCTGTTAACAGGTGCGTTAGGAGTAGCAACAGCTCCTCCCCAGGGAAGGGTCACCTTGGAGGAATAGAGAGGAGCAATCTGAATGATACAACCCTGAGAAGAAGGAACCATCTCCAAGCAAAGACAATGAGACCCAGTATGGAGCCAGATGGCTGCTCTTGGTCAATCTGGTAGTCATAAAGGGGAGATAAGGACAAACTGGATGCCCAGCTCACCTGTAAGTTAGATAGGGAGGCATATATCTGTTCTCACTATAGCACATATATTATTAGACAGAAACAGGTCTTTGGAAGCCAAAATAGATACCTTGAGGCTGGACTCTTGGCCTGTAATGCTCATCAATGGAAACTTCCTCAGACAGTTGAGTTAACAGGTCATCTGTCTGCTGGAACAGACTTCTGGTATCAGGAGGTTGGTGCACCTAAGAAACAAGGAGGGCATGGGAAGAGGCAAAGGAAAGGAAAGTGGCATACTCAATCAAAGGAAAAGTTTGGTAACCAAGATCACCCTGGGTGGGAGCAGCATAAAAAGATGCATCCACTGATTCCGAGAGTCTCAGCTTATGGTTATCTGGCATAAGACTTTTAGGGCTTCATTCTCAGAGGTGCTGAACGTGCACAACTCTAAAAGCAGTCACCCAAACAAGGCTAAGTGGTGCTGAATGTATAGGAGCACACGCTGCTGGGTGCCAACCCCAGCTCTGCCACTACCTCCAATGTAAATAAAGTGCCATTCTCAACAGTGCCAGCCAGCAGCCCCGCTGAGGCCTGTGGTAACAGCTGGGTGTGCGGCACTGCTGAAAAAGAAGCACAAGGAAACAATTTCTTGGGGACAAGATAATTCATATAGGCCTTGAAGGCGTATATCCAACTCATTCATCTGCAGTCTCAGACTAACTGCTCTGTGCTTCCAGAATTTTGCCCAGCTGGGATGCAGTAACAACTACAAGATATAATTAGAAGGTAGGGCTGATAAGCCCCGAACACAGACAAACAGCTTGGAAAAAATATCAGACCCCTTAGGCATGCAAATGGGTTGAGAGGAAAAAACTTAGCATCTATTGTTAAAAACAAACACACGAACTACATTTGACATAAAGGAACATAACACATTCAAATTGAAGCAGTGAACTGGTAAAGGCTGGCCACTTGCTTCTGGAGCAATGACACAAACAGGAAACAGAGATTTCTGAAAGGAACCACCTGGACACAAAAAAGCTGCAGAAGGAAGAACAGCTAACACACTGGGACGCCAGTTACTGTGTCAGCTCAGACTATGTTGCTGACTAAAGAGCTGAGGGAGCTTACAGGTCTGGGAGCCTGGGAAGGAGGATCTCTCCCCTGCAGGACAGCCAACCGGTCCTCCATTTCCTGTGTGGATGGAACAGGTCCCCGGCAGTCCTCCTTCAGGGCAGCCAACCTAGCTTCGATCTCAGCCTGAGTAGGAATGGACTCTGCAATTCAGAATAACCCAAGGGAGGAGATGACTCTCTTATTGAAAATAAAAGGCTTCAAATTTTTTTTCCTTAAAATTGTATTTCTTTCTGGAATCAGACTCTGAACACCTGAGCAAAAAGCTCCTTCAGCCCCTGACCTGAATAAGGGGTCATACTGCAGTGACTTGGACACTACCCTAACTGCTATCCTTTTCTTCCAAGTCCTTGCCTCCTTCGCAGTTTAACTCCTAGCCATAAGGCAAGTATTAGCATAATGTCATTTGGCGATCAGCTGACTCAGGATATTAGGGACAGGCAGAGAAATAAGTGTCATTTAGGCAATACTGTCCATTGCTCCCGCATCTCTTAATGTAATTCTAGGCATACCAGACTGAAACCCTCCCCCATCACATAACAGGACAAGAGGAAATGGCCTCAACTTGCACCAGGGGAGGTTTAGATTGGATATTAGGGAAAATTTCTTCACTGAATAGGTTATCAAACATTGGAACAGGCTGCTCAGGGAAGTGGTTGAGTCACCATCCTTGGAGATATTTAAAAAGATGTGTTCATGTGACACTTAGGGACATGGTTTAGTGTTGGACTTGGCAGTGTTAGGTTTACAGTTGGACTTGATGATCTTAAAGGTCTTTGGAAAAGACCTAAATGATTCTATGATTCCATGATAATCAGGTAACCACTTTGCAGTGTGTTCCTTCCCTTTTAGAGACCACACATAATTTTTTAAATAGTCTATTCTCCCACAAGCACCACAAGGTTGTCCCAGAACCTGACAGCTGTGGACTGGGATGAGAGTCCTTTTTCACTTCTGTGAGGCAAGGCTGGCCAGAATATAATCCCACAGAGAATGGCACTGCTGTTGCCCAGGACAATGATCCACAGGAAACCTCCTGCAAAATAGTTTGGCCCTCATTTCATTCTGCTCCTATTGGGCTTGACACAGGCTTTTAGCTCAAACAATGGAAAAAGAGAAAGTGATCTTACAGGTAAGATACTGCCCCAAGATTAAAGCAGTTTCAAGAGAAACCCCAAGAAGCAAAAAGAAACTGGAACATTAATCTAAAAACATTGTAGTATCTGACCATTGTGGCAGCAGGACGTGGATGCTGTGTCCAATTTTAACCCTTCAGTTCCCTAAAAACCAGGCTCTGAAAGCCCAGCACTTCCCTCTCCCTCCAGATTCCATGTTTCCCAAGCAGCAGTGTTCCCATCCAAGGTATCTCCAGTATCCTCCAAAACTCACTCGGTTTTCTTTCCTCCCTGAGCCTTTCCAGTCTCTCTGCAATAGCTCTATCCTCTTTTGAGAGCCCCTGGTATCTGGAGCCTGCTTGACCTGGAGGTTTTGCAGCTGCCTTCTGTTGTTCTTTCAGCTGGTTTTGCTTAGCCTCAAAAGCTGCTACACGCCTGTGACAAGGATGGAAAAAAAGACATGACAATTGAGAACAGGGGTTTAAACTCTGAGATGTGAAAACATCCTCTGTGAACCCAACAGATTATTCGAAGAACATTGGTGTAAAACAGAACAGAAACCACTCCCTCCTGGACCAGGCTCTCCTATATTGGCACAATGAGGTACTCCCAAGAGTAAGGAAAACCTTAGCTCACACAAGCAGCACACCTGGCATCATTTCCAAGGAGGCAAGGAACATTTCACCACCAGGTTCCTGTTTCCACACCAACCCTGATCAGTCACAGATAAACATAGGCAGGTGGCTGTTCAGGAGTCTATTCAAGAGACAACACACCCCACCCACACCCCACACCCCCCCCCCCCCGAAAAAAAAAAAAAACAAAACCCGAAAAAAAAAATAAATGAAAGCCCCATCCTTAATCTAATTCTGAACAAGCAAATACCCACATCACAAACCCCCACTTTTGCTGGTCTCCGTAGGGGAAGAGGAGTGAGGGCCTGAAAGACTACTCTGTATCAGAAACAACCGTCTGACTGGCAAGTGCAACTCACTTTTTGTAGTTTTCTGGTGGTGACCATTTTGCTGAAATGCTTTGAGATCCCTCTCTGGAAGACAAAACCAACAATTTCTCTGAACTCAGGATACTGGCAATGCTTCAATCATCTAGCCTCTCAACTCAAGAGGAATCAGTGTGTGCTTCTCGACCTCCTAATACAGCCCCTTTCATAACCTAATTAATGTGGAGAGCAATCAGTTTATGGAAGGGATTAAGATAATATAGCTGCCTGGGACAGCAGGGGACTTCATTTCTAGTCTTTTGGTCCAGTTGTTTTGCATCTGGACAAAACATGAATATGGTCACCAGTGATCCAAAGGAGGAGGGGCTGAAATACCCTTGCCTCCCACAGCCTGCACCTCCCAGTCCAGAGAGCAGATAGAGTAGTTAGGCAAGACTCCCAGTGTAATTAGCTTCCATGCAGCAGAACACTCTGAAAGGAGCTGTGGCATGCAACAATCACAGAATTATATAATGCACAAGCTAAGCAAAATTTCACAAAAATTATTATATAACCACCAGTATCACAACAACATCCTCTAGCACACTTGAACACTGCAAGCCACAAACACACCTTGTGTAACTGTCTTCTACTATGCTGTACTCAGGTTGAGCTGCTGAACTACACACTTATGTAAGGTAGTTAGCATATTTTATTAATTCTTAGAAGTCACTGCTACAAACACATCTGCGCTGTGCTAAGGCCTGTATAGTAATGAATGAATGCAACATTGTTGGAACATTTTCCAGTTCTACAGTTTCAGTGAAAGCTATTTGCATGAAGAACAACAATGCATGCAGCCTATGTGCATTATCTACCTACTATCCAGTCAGGGAGGGGTTTTTCCTGCTTTAACTCTATAGTACCAATATTAAACAGATGTGAAAAAAAAAAAAAACCACAAAAGAAACATGGAGAAGAGCTGCCCTGTTTTCTTAATGGTTTTGGAGTTGTAAAGGGAAATCAGAAAATTTCAAAACTGAAAGACTGAATACTGTATTTTCACCATCAAGAGCTCACACTGTTTTCATGAGCCAGTGCTTCTGAAATTAAGACCTCTGCTAATGAGAGGCTCTTCTCCATTAGACACCTGCAGAGCCAGAAAATTCCCCATTCACTGGTGAAAATTCCTTGCTATACGAGAGAAGCGAGGAAGAGAGGTAACAGAAATGTAAGAGAAGGAAGAAGACACAGAAGAATTGGTTGAGAGAGTGGTTCTGGTGTACACTTGTGCTCTTGCATTGCTTCTTCACACGTATAACCCATACTGCTACTGAACTACATTTTTTTTTTGTTTTCAGCAAGCAATCTAAAAATTTTAAGTCTTCAGGCTATACACAGCAGAGATCCCTCAACAATGAGAATTTGTATCACTGTTTGCCCACAGAGGTAATAGACATTTTGAACACCTTATTGTCAGGCCCTTCAACTACTATGCATCTGAAAAGACTGCAGTGCTTTCAAAGGGGTGTAGATTTTTGGGTAGTAAGATAGTGGTGCTTGGTCTCCTCTAGCTAAGATATCCACAGGCATTCAGTGTTCATCCTTGAAGATTTAAACCTGGTTCTTTCAGGCTACTCTGTCACACTCTGTAAAGAACAGTCTCACAAACACCAATTCCTATCTTTGGACTGTACAGCTCATGTAACAGCAGTTCAGTAATGGCCTGGCTTGAAACTCCAGGGTACAGGCAGTGTGCACGCACAAGTGCAAGGCACAGCTCTCACGCAAAAATCTGCAACATGACATTGGGATGCAAAATGATACTTTGGGTGAAGAAACACTCCGGTCTTACCCAGTTAGTTTTCCATGACACAGCTTGCACACCTTCTGCTGAGTGCTTCCACAGCGGGGGACAACAGCACTGAAACTAAGGCAGCCTGAGCAGAATGACCGTCCACAGTTCTTGCACCCACACTGCAGAGATACAAGAGAGGGGCGGGATGGGGCTTCATCACCTGGTCACCCTACACACCCCATTGCTCTGGCTGGCCCTATGCAGGAGCAATGCCCATGCCAAGGTGCACTAAAAATAACACTGGGGTTACGCTGATTTTTTTAAGAGAACTGTATCATTCGCTGCTGCTGCTGAAGATGCAGAGACTCTTAACAGCCTTTGAGCATCAGCGCATAACTCCTGCTAGAAGCAGAGACACCATTTTGCCCCAACAGTACGTTTAAGCGTGTATGTGGGGAATCCTCCGAGACGATGACCGAATATTGGACTAGAAGGATGACATCTAATCACGTTTGGGGTTTCTTGGTTGGTTTTTTTTTTTTTTTTTTTGCAGTGATCGCACATATTTAAAGACATAGGCACCACGACAGCTCAGTAAGCAAGCAAGGGCAGAAGGACACGGCGCT
>NW_009269999.1:6665920-6705122 GCF_000687185.1 Egretta garzetta | reverse complement strand
GTGCTCTCTGTTCCCGCAGTACCGAAAGGCAATGCCGCTTTGAGGTGGGAGGGGGAGGACCGGCAGGCTGGGTCCTTCGTGGGTTTCTCGTTAGGTAGCTGGGCCATTGCTTAAAGCAGTTCCACTTCTCCAGACACGGCACTCCCGGTACAGCAGGCATCGTTTGTAGGGTGTTGCATTTTTGCCCATTAGCTGCCGTTGGGTGTTAAAAAGACAAAAAGTGTATTCTCTAATGCTGAGAGGGTTGCACTCAGGTTATTCTGGTTTGTTTGGGTTTTTTTAAGTCTTAAACCTGTGGTGAGATCCTAGATCAGAAGAGCATGAAATCACCTGAACTGCAAAACCCCAGTTATCCCCAGCCGATACTTCTGCCGGTGTTTGTTTGCACACCTTTGGAAGTGAATGTCCTACAGTGTTTGTAAAAAAAGTTACTGAGTGTAGTTTTAGATACCATTGGTTCCCATGAGTCATCTCATTAATTGTGTGGGTTTGCAATTACATTTTGCATTCTTTCCAGTTTAATAGATAAAGTCTACCCTGTAAAGACCTACATAATTAAGTTAGGAAACTGACTGATCTATTCAGGGAAGAAGATATCTGAACCAAGCTAAATTTAAAGGAAAAAAATCAGGGTTTTCCCTGTCAAGCTTTCAGGGCTTTTTTTAATGGTAAAGAACATTAGAAAGGCAACTGTATAAGACTTGGAAGCTGAACTTTGCACCTGTCCAGCAATTGTATTGGAGGCCACCTGGAAATTCCAGGTGCTGTGGGCATAAAGCAGGGAATCAAGACAGATATAAACCAGAATCGACTCAAATAAAAGACTTCCTTTGATGTTGCCTTTGCTATTGAGCTGGTCAGTGGGAAAAGAGGAAGAGGCAATTTCAACCTGAACGTTACAGTGCAACCTACCAATTAACAGGTGTAATTTGGAGTGCCGCTCTTTAATGCAAAATATGAGCAGTGACCCAAAAAACCTTCCCTGTCCAGAGAGCAGCACCAACAGAGTTGCACAGGAGGGAGCAAGATAGTTAAAGAAATTGAGCTTCCCTGTTTAGTAAACGCCTCGGCTGACTTTGCTGGATGGAACTATGAGTCCTGACCAGGGCAGGAGAAGAACTCGCTCCCTCGTGTCTGGAGAAGACGGAGGCGCGTTCAGGTTCCCCTGCCGCTGTCCACCAGAGGGGGCCCGGCTCCCACAGTTCTTCCAGCTCCTGAACCAGAAGGCCATTTGGCAGCTGAGCAGCAAGCTGCTTTTCTTTATTTCTTCTCTTGCCTGCAGATGTTTCCCGTGATAAAGGGAATTCCGATTATCAAAATCCTATGTGATAACTTAGCCCATAAGGTTTCTTAATTTCTGTTTGAAGTGTAGGAGAGATTAAATGGTCTTTGATTCACGTGTCTTCTTGCCAAACTCAGTTGTTGCACAGTAAGTTGTGCGTTCCCTGTCCTACACAGTTATAGCTGTAAATGCTGTGTTCTTCTCTAACTTGCTGTGAAACTGTACCCCAGTGTATAAAACTTGGCCTTGGTAATCTTGGGGCTTAACTACTATAATGGAATGCATCTAGAAGTAAAACTTTTGGTCTGAAAGAATTCAGATTAATTCAAAATGCAGCCATCTGCCTACTAAATCTCCCAGGCTGTAATGCTTCTTCGCCTTGCAGTTCAGTGTGATAAAAAGGGCAGATCATCACCAGTGAAACTGAAAACCGCGTTTCAGTACTCTCTTGCTATTTCAGTGGGCTCATTTCCTTCTTCTAGATGAGGAACCAGCTGTACTATCAGCATGCCAAAAGCTGCCCTTATTTTCTGTCAGGCATTGGGGTTCTAGTCATTCAAGCAAGCTTTGTCTTAACCACAGTTATTTACTTATGTAAGGTAAATGTGGTTTAAATTAAACACACAAAAAAAGAGACCTATGAGTAGTACATCTTTTTTTTCCCCATGATTCTGTAGTGCTTTATTCCAGGCTGGTTTTCTCCTACAGCAGTAATTGACAGATCTCTGTTCTGTTTCTTACAGATTACAAAAGCATAGCACTTGAAGGCCTTGATTTGCCTCCCAGATAGGAATATGGACAGTCCCAAAGCAGGTAAGATTGAAATACATGGACACAAACACTCTTCCACATGCACAGGCTTATGGAAATGGGTCTCTTTCAGCACAGATCTGGTTTTGCACGCACCTAAGGTAATACCTGTTTGTGTTGAGGTATATACATATATGGGAATACATACATATATTCACCACTTCTAGACACCTCTGGTTTTTAAGGTTAAATCCTTACATTTTGGATTTCAAAAGTGTGGTAAGTGAATGCTGAACTTCCATTAGAACCTCTAAAAATCCTCCTATGGTGGTATTTGAATCTTAAACTTCTGGCTATACTGTCCATTGTCTCTACTGGTTGGTCATTCTTAATTCATATATCTCAGAATATGAATGTTTGTAGCAAGCTTATTAATAATTTTTGTATATGGGCAATGCCTGTTGTGGGAGGATTAGTGTCTGTTAGATGCAAGTCACCCAAGCTCTTAGCAGTGTTTGTGAATTCTACAGCTTCTCCATTTAAGATTGGCAACTAACTGTGGGTAAAAATGAGCAGCAGTCATGATAAGAAGAATGCCATTCATCAGGATGTTTTGTATCTTGCATTTTCCCATTTGGTGGACCACAGATTTATAGATGAGTAATATATAACTGAAGTGGAGACTGGTGGCAGGAAACCAGAGATTTTAGCAATAATTAGAGGAAAGCTGAAGATTTTGGTATCTGCAGAGGGTCAGGAGGTGGTTTGGAGCATGTGTGGAAGCTCCAGCTAACTGCTAAGGAAAGCAGAACTCATGAAAAGGGGAACCTTTAGATATCAGACTTAAAAGCCTTTCCTATGAAAGAGAGAACTTACTCATCACATTATATTTCAGCCTGTCTGTACATTCAGGAATGCATTTCTACATCATTACTGTTGAATTCATGTTTTCAAAACAAATGAGATTGGAGTCTTTAGTCAGGCTCTGTGCCCTTAGGGCTTACAACTTGCCTGCAGGAAGGGTTTGATTACAAATAAAGCACCCTGATGAAGTCACATTGCCATGTCTCAGACTCCTACTTAAAACCATATTTCTAGAGACAAGTTGCAAGATTAATATTCCTATATATGGTACATTGTTGTTTCAACATGTTGTTCATGCTCCTTTACCAAACAGGGGTGAACATCTAAAACAGTGGACCTATGGACACATCAGGCCATGGGAAGGGAATCTAAAGTAATGCTTGAGATAGAAAGCTGTTCAGCATTGTACATTTATAATGGGGACCCATTTAACTTTGTATACAGTAACAGTTGTCATGGAGTTATTACTTTTGCACCTCCATGAAGTCCTCAGACTCAGGGAGAAGAATTAGCTTTGTACAGTCTGAAGTTGAAGTTAAAAATAGAGTTTAATTTTCTCTCATGCTGCTGAAATTGTTACATCCTTCAAAAAGGTGCCAATCTAAATAGTGAGCCAAATTAAATGAAGGAATACTTTTTATAGCCAGAAGACAGGAGCTTGTAAGAACTACAAATATGTCCATGCACTTTCCCACCATGATGCAAGCAAGCTCTAGACCCTGATGTCCACAACTTACCAATTATCATTCTTCTGAGGGTGAAAATTAACCAGTGCTTAAAAAGGAAAACATTACAGATCCTTAAAAAAAACCAAACCCAAAAGTCAGCATAAATCAAAATTTTCTTGGCTGCCTTCCTAGCGCCAGGAAAGCAAACTGGCATTTTCTATGTGCTCTTCTTCACAAAGGTGTAATTGCAGCAAGAACTTTTATAATTCATTCCAGTTTGGCACTAGCATTTAGTTCTGAATACATCAAGTCAAGGCAAAGTGTTAAGCTGTCTACAGTGGTGATTTCTTTCTCCTCTTCAGATGTCTCCTTACAGGTGGAAGACTTTTCTCCGCAGACAAGGTACTTCATGCCTAATACATTCTCCAGAGTTACTGGCTCCATTTACATTCAGTGGACTTTGAAATAGGTTTTCAGGCCTCATTTTTAAAAAATATTTTGGTAATACCCTGTGGACAAATTCAATACCTGACACAGGCCACAGCAAAGTGGCAACAATAGGTGCTTTGCTCTGTTCCCTCTCCCTCACTGCTTGTTCCTGCCACTCTTAATCATTTCCTTAGTTAAATCTGATCCCTGCCCTGGTTCATCTCAGAGGAGCGGTGCAATTCTTTGAGCTGAGATGCTGTACAAACATCCTAGTTTGCACCTTCAGTGTAAAGTGGTGATTTCCAGGCTTAGCTAAGGTACCTGTACAAACTGTGTAAGTGAGCTTGGCTTCAAAGCATAAACAAATGTGTCTGAAGGTTTTTCTGTATGCATACTGGAATGCACATTAGGGTTGGGTAATAACATTTGTCAGAATACAGGTTAAAGTTGCTACATAGCCATGTTCTGAAATTTTTATGGGCACTGTTTCTAACACTGGAAGCTCTTGAAAATCTGCTTACACAGTTTCAGTTCGGCTATTGTATTTCACCATGCAACACCAGCAATGGGAATACTATAACAAAAAGTTTACAGTCTCAGACACAAGCATCCGATGCGTAGGAACATTTTTGTCCATAATTCACCATGCAAATTATACCACTGTAGACATAAGACCAAGAGATCAAGCTTCAAGCTTGTTAAAGGTATCAGGGAGCTGTATTTTTTGATTAAGTTGGTGGCATCTTTACTTTTACCTGTGGCCATCTGGTCTCTTACTTTCATTCTGTGTTTTCCAACTCCCATCTGTATAGTACTACCTACCGTACGTATAACTCATTGCAAATCCAGGCAATTCCCAAACGATATCACTGTGAAATTCAACCAGCACAAAGTTCCCAGTGGAAGTAAAGTCTGCAACCTTCTCTATCCCACAGTAAGGGCCAACTGCAGGTGATGTAGGTCGGCTTCCATCATGTATGAGCAAGTAGTCATAGATGCATCTGTCACTATCTTCCAGCTCAAAGGATAACATTTTGAGAGATATCTGGAGAAAATACAACCAAAGCATTTTGCTTGCAGGTTATATCCTTTTCTCTTGCCCTTTGTATGTAGCAAGCACAAGTAGTCTAAATTCCTTATGTGCAGGCACTGGTTTTTATTCTGTGTTTGCACCACATCCTGATGCTGTATTGTAATGCAAATTAGTAGCAAATTATTTACTTGGTTCATCAGCATTTGGATTGGAAGGAGAAGCAAGGGACAAGACTGATCTTGTACATGTTAAATTCTTTTCTCTAGAGAAATATAAAAACAGCACCCGTGCAATGTTTCCATTTTCTAGTGGGAACTCTTACCTAGGGATTATTCTGAACAAAGCCTACTGGTACAAGGTAAGAGTCCACATGCATGTGTAAAGGTTTTCCCTTTTTGAACACCTCAGATACCAAGATCCAGCACAAGTTCTTAAACTGGATTTCTGTGTTCAGATTTTTATTCTGAGAATGCCTGCTCAAAAAGTGACATTACAGTTGCTAATCTCCAAGGCAAAAAATTCATTCCATTAGCAAACACTGATGAAACCCACAAATGAATTCATCTGTGACTTACCTTGTATCCAACTGGAGAAATGATGACCCAGAAGCATGCTTGGTTTTTGGGGTATTTATTGGGGTAGTTTGGAGAGGTGATGACTCCATTTGAGTCTGTGAAAGTATCTCCGCAATTCACTGAGGAGTAAAGGACAAAACCAGAGAAAGGCATATTAACAAGAGTATTTTGGCTGCAGAAGTGAGCTTGCTTATTGTATTCTTTCTTCAAGCCAAGAAAAAATGTGCTACCATGACACTCTTACTGCTGAAATATTTTATTTCTTTAGTATTTGTATCAGCAGCTGTACTGAAGGAACTAAAAACATGGCTGCTAAATAACCTTTGGAGGACAGGAAACAGCTGCATCTAAAGCTATATCTGTCTTTACAACTGAGTGTTACCGTATTAGCATAGCATTCTAATGGTGCTAACTTACTGCCCTTTCAGAAAAGAATTAGCCCAAGTATTAAAGATTGCATTATCAAGCTAGACCTAATGCTATCTAGAAATGACTCCATCAAGACTAATGCAAAAAGAGTAAAAATTACACATTTCTAAGACTTCTTCAATTTATGCTTTAAAAAAGTTTGCATTTTTAGTTGAAATAAGGCAATAACAAGTTATTTGGGGTACTGCCTTCTAACTGAAAGCATGTTGCAGCACAACAGAAGTTTATCCAGCAGTCCATAATGCATTTGTATGTTCATAAACAGACACCTCTCAAGTGACTACAGTAAGCACTGTGTTTCATGTAACATAACAGAAGCCTTTACTTCAGAAAGTGTAAATTACCCATAGTTAGTACCTCTCCCATTGCATAAAATGCCACAAAACCTTGAATAACATATCGCCCAGATACTGGCTTTACATCTCATTGCCTGCACTGCTCCTATTAGTTACAGTCATTGCATTGTTTTTATTTAAAGAAATTGTACTAAATATATGAAGAAGCCTAGCAGAGGCTCTCAGCAGAGTACGTGGGCGGGTTCTCAGGAGTGCTAACATGAGACCCATGCAACATCCCGTCTTCTGTTTCCTGCTAATCTTCAGCCCCATCATTGCCTAGCCTTCTGCATTAGTAATTGCTATGGAAGTGTAAAGAATAACACAAAAAATACTCTGGAGTACATGTTCAAAATTTTCAGTTCTGCCATACAAATACTATTAATGCTTTTCTCCAACCTCTGTAAAGGAGTCTTCATACCCCTGTTGTAGGAGGCTCTGAATCCTGCAGCTGTAAGTCTCTCATCACTTGCAAACTCTACCAGCACTGTCGATCCAGATGCCACTAGGGAGGGCAGTGGCCCCTTCCCACAGTATTTGTCTAGCAGGACAGGGGAATTCTTGCTGTTTCCGTTGTAAATTTTTATATAGTCAGAAGAACAGTCTGAGGAGGATTGGAGATCGAAAGCCTCAAACTGCAGGAAAATCTTGAGAAACAAGAAAACAGATGTGAGGTTTAATGCTATACACAGGGAAAGAAACAAACCATCTAATTGTTATGAAGTGAACTAGGGCTTCATATTCATTTTACTATCCATGTATCATTGAAATTTTACTTTCTGTATAAAAAGAGCATAGAATTTCACCTAGCTACTCTGTTACTGAGCCTGGTGATTCATGTCTGACTACTGCTTGTCTTTGAAAAGCCATCCAATCTTAACTAGATAAAAATCAAGTTGAATAATACATCTGGTAGTCTTAAGTCTTATGAAAATTGTTGAGACTGTCTTTTCATTCACTGCATAACAAAATAAATGTCTTAGTCCATGAAAATTACTCCCAGAGGGTAGACATAATAATGAAATCATAGAATCATAGAATCATTTGGTTTGAAAAGACTTTTAAGATTGAGTCCAGCCATACCAGTCCACTATTAAACCATGTCCCTAAGTACCTCATCTACCCGTCTTTTAAATACCTCCAGGGAGGAGGACTCGACCACTTCCCTGGGCAGCCCATTCCAGTGCCTGATAGGAAAAATTTCTTCCCTGAAAGGGCTAATACCCAATCTAAACCTCCCCTGGCACAGCTTGAGGCCATTTCCTCTCATCCTATCACTTGTTACTTGGGAGAAGAGACCAACATCCACCTCACTACAGCCTCCCTTCAGGCAGTTGTAGAGGGTGATAAGGTCTCCCCTCAGCCTCCTTTTCTCCATGCTAAACAACCCCAGTTCCCTCTGCTGCTCCTCAGACTTGTGCTCCAGACCCCTCACCAGCTGTTGCCCTTCTCTGGACGCAGTCCAGTGCCTCAATGTCCTTCTCATAGTGATGGGCCCAAAACTGAACACAATATTCGAGGTGCAGCCTAACCAGTGCCAAGTTTAGGGGAAGGATGACTTCCCTGGTCCTGCTGGGCATGCTCTTTCTGACATAAGCCAAGATGCTATTGGCCCTCTTGGCCACCTGGACACACTGCTGACGCATATTCAGTCAGCTGTGGAACAGTACCCCCAGATTACTCTGCAAAGCAGCTTTCCAGCTGCTTATCTCCAAGCCTGTAGCATTGCATGGGGTTGATGGGGGAAATGTGTAGCCTTGACACTGTGGTTCAAACCTTTTTTCTCCTAATAAAAATTACCTTACTCCGATGGATGCGGATCAACCACAGGCAGTTGCTATTGTTCGGGTATGGGGATGGGTAATTGACAGAGGAGAATGAGCCTTTGGATTTAGGCAATACAGAGCTACAGCGATCTGAAGGGAAGAACCAAATAGTGTTGAAGAGAATGAAAACTACACAAAAGTCTTTCAGAAACATCTGATAAGTCTCCATTTGCATCAGTTAAGCTTGTAAAAGAGAAATGAATTATAATGCTTACAATTTTGTTGATGTTCCTAGGGTAAAAGTTATTCAAAACCCACGATTGAAATAAAGCTAGTTAAGTTACTTACCTGCTTTGGCTACTAATATTTTTTTTAACAACAGTAGGGCTTCAATCACATTTTAATTTACTAAAAAAGGCCTGTATCTTTCATGAACTTCCTTAACTTCAGTCACAGGAGTAGTTCCAATGACATCAGTACATCAATTCCCATCAGCAAATATATGTGTATTCATATGTGTATGCAAAAAATGAAACTTGAAAACTAGATTCTGTCAAAGCAAAGAGGGATAGTCACTGGGGAAAACAATAACAGAGAGCACTGAAGTCAAGCTACAGACCTAGTGACTGGTATACAAAGTCTGATCTCATCTGTCTTTCATCTTTCCACATGTAGTCTTCATTTATTGCACTATGTGCAACTCCCCAAATTACAAAATATGAATATATGACATCTGAACATATGAATTTATGACATTTTTCTCTTGCTCCCTACTTTCCCTGAGACAACCAGACTTGTCCTTTTTTTTAGCCCCCGAGTTTTTCTCTTTTTTTTTAATTTAGCCCTTTTCTTCCAAAACATACAGATCTAATTATGATATTGCATAATAATGGTATTGAAGTGTGATTCATTCCCAGCCCCACTATCAAGAATAAGTATCATTAAATACTTATCACTATCTTTAAGGCCATGACAGACACTCAAATTGCAAACTTGCCTTTTTTGAAGTTAAGAATTTGGGAGTAACCACTCTCAGCAATGATTTCTGTACCTAACTATCCAACAGGAATGCTGATTCCCACTAATTACTGATCTAGTTTATTTAACTAAGTTATAACATAATTCAGAGCAGAATTTGGTACACTAATATTTAAGGCCATGTTAACGTTTCTTGCTGTTTTGGTGGAAACTAATTGAGTAACATCTCAGGAAAGTCAAATACCTTTTAAATCAAATTAGCCTATGTAATAGGAGTTGAGGCAAAAAACATGCATTGCAGGAGCACGCCTGATGTTTTACCTGTGTTTTGTGCATCTCAACTGAAGAGTTCCTGCTACAGAGGAATGCTAGGTATTTCTAGACCTTGAGATACCAGAGTGATGAGTTAAGAAATGGATGGGGCAAGGAAGTAGATAACTATACAAAAAGCCTGGGGGATTCCCCTCAAATAGATGTTGTGATCAGCCTAAATGGCACCCATACCTACAGCCCTGCAGTCATTTTCTAATTGAAAGAAATCACAAACTGCTGGCACTCCTGAAGCACATGAGACTAAGCTATAATGGTGGCTGAGGATAGCTTACATGCCTTGCAACCTCCAGAGCTTTCCTGAAATGAGAAGTTGACAGAGGTAGCAACCACAATTTCTCTGATGGGTTTTGTTTATGTCAAAGAGCAGGGACTAGGTGAGGATAACTCAGAATGACAGTGGATTATTGAAAGTAAGTTGTCCTTTCTAAGAAGGCAGCAGTTTGGCACAGGTCTGTTTCCACATGCATACCAGCCCTCTTGTAGGGTGAGAGAGAGATGTATTTAAAGGACTGTGGGCTAAGTTCCTTTGGGGGATGTCTGACAGTGCCTATAGACATCAGCTGTATAAGGATTCACAATCCTTCTATCTACAGCACTTACTGCACTTGTAGAGCTTGTTGATTTTTGCTACATCCAAGTTACTCAGCCCTTCTCTCTGCCCAATGGGTATAGAGGGGTCAGGAACTGGTACAATAGTTGGCTTCCCTGGAGTGCTGGAGAAATCATACCTGTAGAAATAAGGAAATCACATTTCTAGGTCACGTAAACAGTGAAGTCCTCTAGCTGCATATTCATGTACCACATGCACAGAATTTCAATGGAAAAGGGCAAGAAGCTTCTCAGAGACCAGTTGGTCTTCCCTGAAGAGGACCAGCATGGCAGCCATTTTGTGCGTGGCAGCCGACAGCAAGAAACAAGAAAAAGCTGCCCTGTCCTGAGTGAGGAAAGCTTTTGCCAATGTCCTGGCAAAGTGAGCTGAATCCCACCTTCATGGTTCCAGAGACAGAGAAGCAGGACTAGTTCTGCCTCAGTTACTGATTGTTTATTTGCTATCTGCAATTTCCTGCCTCCTGCTAGACAAGTTTTATTTCACAGTTTTGTTCAGAAGTTGATACTTGCTAGTGGAGATAAAGAAGATACACAATAGAAGCTTGTACATTTGGAGTAAAATGAAACCTTGGACATTGTTCCCAGATGAATATGAGGCAGCACACAACATCTTAATGATATGAAAAAATTCCATCTTTCTTCTCTGTACCTAAATATTGTTGTCTATGATCAGCTGTTACTACATTAATGTGATCATTTATACTTCAGAACTGTTTTAGATCAGTGACTCTGCAGAGTTAGACTTTGGACCATAGCCATGTCAAAGGCCTCTAGCAAGAGACAAGAGACAAGAGTACAGTGAAAGAAAACATTGTCCTAATTTTTTCTTTATCTGTGTCAATTCTTTTCCAGGAGTCCTGCTGACAAAGTCCAGGAATCCTGCTGACAACGGAAGTCTGCTCACCCTTAATTATGTCCATTCACTGAATTTTAAGTGAACAGCAAAAGTCATTCCCTGCACAGAGTAATTCTTTCTTCCTAGGTCTGAGCAGAAGATCTGAAAGCTGTTTGCTCCTTTGAAAAGACATCTCAGAAAACAACTTACGCGCCATAGTGCATCACTGAAGAGTAGTCATAGGGAAGGCCCAGATTTTTGGAATTCATTTTTCCAAAGTTCCCTCGTTCCCCTGTATGGTAGGAAAGCAACATTTCAGTCAGAACAATTATTGCTACTCTACCAGTAAACTGCCTGCTGTCATAATCCTAAGAGTAACTTAGGATACAAATACTTGTTCTCATGAGATCTTGGATCTATCAAAACCACCGGAGCCTTTTGAAGCCCATGGGAACTCATTTTCACCCAGTATAGTAAGTTTCAGAATATAAACCAAATCAAAGAAGTCCAAGTTTTGATATAATCAATGAATCCATTCTACTCTTCAAGTAAAGGTATTCATCTGTCCATCTTCATTAGGGTGTCTCCAAATATATTTCAATGCATTTTCTTGAACATTATACGCATCCAACCTATGCCCCAAAGCTGCATCCATACCTTGAGAGAGAAACTGGCTGACTGCCTAGATGAAAAATTCAGAGGTATATGTGGGTGACCACCAACCTGCCTTGCTGACTTCTTCCACCAAAGGGTTATAAGACCACAAAAGAAAGGGATACAATTTGCCTGTTACTTGCACCAAAGGACATGTTATCATCTGTGTTCTGGCTTTGTCTCTGGTCAATCCCATCAGCAGTGAGTACAGTGAAGTGACATGACTCGCATGAAGCAAGGGCACTCAGTAAGATCAGCTAGAAACATCTATCTGAATATAGCTGCTGAGCATCTCATCACTTTTCATCTGTTTAGCCTAAAAAGCCCATATGAGGCAAGAAAGTGTCACACTGATACAGGACTGGGGCCCAGAGGCTGGAATTCATGTCACCTAGCTTTATTTCTCTAAGTTAGGCACCGAAGCTATTCATCAAGGCTCCCAGGATATCTGGAGGACACGGAGAGAGACACACACAGTTGGAGGGAGTTTCATCTGAAGGCGGTTATTTCTCTCAATTGACTGGAAAGCACGAATACAAATTGCACCCTGGGTCTCTTGTTCATGGTAAGACAGGCAAGCAAGCAATGTCAGAGCAGGGAGCCGAATTCAGTCAGCCTGGCCTTGAGGCTAATGCCCTGACCACTGAGCACTCTTTTCCAGTTCAACATCTGTACCTTCATTATTGTAACTAGTGGTTTGTAAACCACAAACCATCTGGACAAGAGTTCAGCATTGGACACTTGTCAGAAAGATCTCTGGAGTCTGCACAACTTGGCTGGCAGGCTTGTAATCAGAGCCAGTCTCTTCCAGTAATGTCCTTCAGCACTGGTCCCGATGAGGGCTAGGAAATGCAAAAAGAAGCTTCAAAATCTGGAATTATAGAAAGCTGGGGTATAAACCTGACTTTGGAGCTTTTCATAGCTCAAAATCTCAGTTAAGGCTCAAGCTGGTTCTCAACAGCATTGGCTTCCCTGACTCTGTTAGGTTTTTATCTCAGTTCTCCTTATCTGCTATACGACTTCCGAAAGAATTATCAGCAAGTGTACAGCTTCTTTTGAGGTGATGAACAGAGAACACAGTTCAAATGCAGTGAAACATTTAAGCATATGGCTACTGTTTGGCATGTAAGTGCTTTGCTGAACTGGTTTGCTAGAAAAGAAAAGTAACAGCAGCCTGGCTGGACAGAGGCACTGCCAGAAAACTGGTATCTGCCTCATCACATGCCAAAGAGATTTGGCTGGCTGGACCTGCACACGTGTGGAGGCTTAACCCATCTTTTCCATTCTAAAAACAAAACACCCTACCTCTGCCAGAATCTAAGTGTAATGACTCAGAAGAGCTGAAAAGGAAGCTTTGGCTGTAGACTCTTAAAACAATTTTTTTTCCCCAAAAAGTTTGGGAAAAACAAGCCAAGTTTCAAGTAGCTAAGCAGACAGCAACCCATCAGGCTGCATTTTGTCAAAACAAAGAAATAGGATGGCTTCCAAGGTGAATTTCTGGGTAAAAACAAAACCCAGCAAACATCCACAGTACTGCAGTCCTGGCAAGAGAAAAACAGCTTGTGTGGGAGAGCTGGGAAGCTGCAAAAGGTCTTGAGGTCTAGTTCTGCACCTCTGAGGTCAGGGGAAGCTCTGCCATCAGCACTGTTAACAGCAGCATCTTTTTACAGGAGATGTTCACAGTCCTCATGAACATAGCTGTGTTTCTTCATTTCCCTTTCCCTGCACATCTTTGCATTTTTTCCCTTTGTGCTGCATACACTCTGCATTCTAACTTCCTTGTCACGCCAATCTTCTCAGCCTCCATGCCCAGTGAATGCTGTTAAAACACCGAATATACACTGTTTCCTTTTGCAGTCTTGTCTTCTTCACCTCTTCCCCTTCTTTTATCCTTTCATGGTACTGTGCCTGTATCAGAGCTTGGTTACATCTGTATCCTTTAGGAATTATGACATCTGAACCTCTGGACTTCCCCCTGCAAAACTAGTGTAAGATTTTATGTGTGTCTAGTATCTTTGGTATAACTTCATGTTTTCAACTTCTCTTTCCTAGCACATCCTTTGTTAGCATTTCAAACGTGGCACACCCTTGTTGTACAATGGCAAACAATTCATAGCAAAATTACACCTTAACACTGGAGCTGAAACCTCAATAAAGAACAGCACAAATGGAATTTACTTAGGATATCATGGGAATAGCTGAAAAAAGTTTAGAGAACAGTGTGTTAGGAATTTGCAATAAAAACAATCAAGTTCCATCTGGAGAAAAAGATAGATATATTTTCAGCCGTGCATGACACTGAAGAGTTGAATATCTTATTTGTTGAAAGGACTAGAATTTGGTATTGTCCTGCCTCATTTACTATTATTTTCTATAATGAACTAAGTACACTATTATCTTTTTACAGTTGTTGTGGGTTGTCCAGCCCTCATAGCTGTCAGACAAATGATTCCTTGCATCCTTTCTTCTCCTACTTTCCTTCTATGCACCACCTCCTTGCTTTCCCTGGGACCTCTTACCACTCTTTCTACCCCTCTCCTCCCCAGAGCCTGGAGCTCTGTATATGCTCCCATGTTCCCAGCATGCATATCAAGGGCACATGCCCAAACTATTCATCCTGCATTCCCTTCTCTAAATAACATCCACTTGTTTTCCCCCTACAGATTTACCAGTCCTGATTTTTACAGTTGGACTTGATCTTAAAAATCCTTTCCAACCAAATGATTCTATGATTGTTCCTTGTTGTTCCTTCTTTTCAAGGCAGTGTATATTCTTCTCTCCTCGAGGAGGAAATAATTGCAGTCCTTCCTCTCACATCATGCCAGGTCCCAGAATTTTGCACATGCTAGTGGCTGCATGTGCCTCCATTCTCTCCACACCGAGTCCCTTATCTACATTTTAGGCTATGTGCATTTCACTCGCTGCCAGTGCCAAGATGCCTACCTGCCACCTTCCCTATGTCCGTGGCATTCCCAGAGACAGCATTGCTGTGCGATTCCCCACCACGATCTCTGAATATTGTGTTTCTCCCCACCTCAGCAAAAAGCCCGGTAGTCTTGCCTCCTGGCCAAGTCTTTGCTGCAACATTTTGCATGCCTGATGATCTTGGTATTTTGGATATAAGGTGAGTCTGGGCTCAAGATGGCAATCAAAATAAGAACATAGAGCTACTTTTAGGCTGCATCTACCTTGGAGGACCACACTAAGGTACGTGTAGCCACAGAAAGTCCCCTAGTACAAACACTGAATGAGAAAATCCATCACACTGAATGCACCGCTGCTGCAATTCAGCCAGCATTAATCATGATTCTTATTTGCATTGCTGTTTGCAGAAGAAACATTCTTCTTTATCTGAAAGTATATGTTTTCTCTTAAGATATACTGGACATACCTGCCACAATATGTTCCCACATAATCTTGACAAACCTGTCCCGATCACTCCGTGCCTGTTCATGGATGAAACCCAGTGCGTGGTTCATTTCATGCTGAATTGCTCCTTTATCCATGCAACCATTTTTCACCAGGCCTACTGCTTGACGTCCTCCAATTTTTCCAAAGTAAGACCAGCAGCTAAGAATAGGCAACCAATAACCAAAATGATCATATTCGGCAAATACAAAGAAATAGATGTACTGATTATGCCACCAAGGGCCTCCAGATGTGCCCCCACAGAAGGGGACATGCAAATAGTCTTCTAAAAGCTGCCAGACTACATAGGGGGAGAAATAAGGCTTTTGTGATGAGTATGGCAAATTTTAACAGTAAAATGGCTGTATCAAACAAAGATGAAGTAGTTCAAGTAGTTAAGCAAATAACCTGAAACAATTATACTACTTTAAATTTTTACAATTAAGGAAATACCTAATTTTGAATTATACCCCATTAAGTCCACACACATATTTATTCCTGCAGCCTATTAACTGATGTAACTGCCAGCACATCTAAAGAAAAATGAAAAATTTCACCTGCTCTTTGAATCTTGACTCCTAGGATAAAAAAAGGGCAATTACTTAAATCCAGATCAAAACAGAAAAGAAACTGAAAGACCTTTTGAGTGCTTCCACTCCCAGGAGACAGGGAGCTTACCTCTGCCCACGTTCAACATACACGTAGTCTGTTTCTGTAGTGCGATTTACAAACTGCACACAGGTCAGCGTGGAGATCTCTCGCAGAGCATCATCAATCCAAGACCTCTCTGTCACTGCTAGAAAGAGAAAGGGGCCGGGGGAAATCTTCCTCAGTTAATCAAAACCAAGGTGCACTGATGGGGTGAATTCCTCTAAAGCTTCACAGCACTTGTTTCCTCAGCCACAGAAGGGGACATGCAAATAGTCTTCTAAAAGCTGCCAGACTACATAGGGGGAGAAATAAGGCTTTTGTGATGAGTATGGCAAATTTTAACAGTAAAATGGCTGTATCAAACAAAGATGAAGTAGTTCAAGTAGTTAAGCAAATAACCTGAAACAATTATACTACTTTAAATTTTTACAATTAAGGAAATACCTAATTTTGAATTATACCCCATTAAGTCCACACACATATTTATTCCTGCAGCCTATTAACTGATGTAACTGCCAGCACATCTAAAGAAAAATGAAAAATTTCACCTGCTCTTTGAATCTTGACTCCTAGGATAAAAAAAGGGCAATTACTTAAATCCAGATCAAAACAGAAAAGAAACTGAAAGACCTTTTGAGTGCTTCCACTCCCAGGAGACAGGGAGCTTACCTCTGCCCACGTTCAACATACACGTAGTCTGTTTCTGTAGTGCGATTTACAAACTGCACACAGGTCAGCGTGGAGATCTCTCGCAGAGCATCATCAATCCAAGACCTCTCTGTCACTGCTAGAAAGAGAAAGGGGCCGGGGGAAATCTTCCTCAGTTAATCAAAACCAAGGTGCACTGATGGGGTGAATTCCTCTAAAGCTTCACAGCACTTGTTTCCTTTTTATCATGCAAATATAATAAAAGGGCACAAAGCCCTCAGAGGTCTTCAAGTTGACTGGACTTTTAAGGGGACATGTAAGAATTATAGCTGGCCCTTATGCATATTCTATAGGAGAAAGTTGATGGAAAGCAAGACTGGCATCGTTTCTTCCATTAGATAGAATGGAAAAAATGAAACAGTTTCAGATATAAATAACTGGATTAAAGTATCCCAAATGAGCCACCTGAGTATAGCTAAGCACCAAAAGCCTATTTAGTTTATCAGAGATAACAAATGTCTGCCACACCCTCCTCAGAATCACTTAAGACAGCCAGCATTCAGAGGTTCTGAAGATCACAGTGTTTCTATTCAGGTACCAAATAAAAATGAGAGTGTTTATCTACTTCTGAACATTTTGGCCTGATTTCGCTTCCTCAGTTAGGAATCAGCTACAACTGATTTGTATCTCAACTTCCTCCTCTTTAAAGTTTAGAGATAGAGAGGTGGATGGAATAACCCTCACCTAAGCACAAGGGTACATGCTGCATTTCTGGAAACACATGGGCAGAGGAGCAGCCTACATAATGCAAAGACTGGGCTTTCCTCAGCTGAGATGTTAACACAGATCCCTTTCCCCAAGAAGGGGAGTCAGGCACAGGCTGTATTTCACTTCCATGCCATTTTCTCTCAAGGTAAGGTCTTTTAAGAAGGGTCTGTATGGAAGCCTCAGACCAGAGAAGCCTCAGCAGGGGAGAGATGGAAGACTACACAGCCCATATGAAGTCTTCTGGAACAAAATTTTCTAGATTAAGGCATCGGTCCTGCAGCCTTTTGCATGGGACAGAGCTACTGACTGACAAGAGGGAAATAAGGGAAAAAAAAAATCTCCAAGGACTTTTCCATTTTTGCTTCTACAGGATTTCTGTGTGGGAGTATTTCTATGAGAGATTTGAAAGAAAATTACAGTGTTCAAAAAAAGTGCTCCTAGTGGTCATTTTGGCAAAAATACATTCATAATGTGAACAAATTAAATTTCTTCTTCTGCACTTGCTAAATATCAAAGCGCATTGTAGCTAGCAGGAATAAGCTAATATTTGTAGTTAAAATTAATTAGCTGGTATTTATATAACAACTACTGCCCAAGTAACAACATATTTTAGTGTCTGTAACTGAAATGTTTGGAGTCTTAGCCAAACTACCATAGAGCTAACAGATTAGCAAAAGAGGTATGTCAATACATTCTCATTTGGACAAAGATTGCTTTTGGTGCATGCCACAGAAACATAAAATAACAGAGAGTATAGGGACCGGAAGATCAATGCTAACTTTACAGCATCCATTTGCATAGACTCACAGAAATCAGAAGAGATGTTAATTGGAACCTTAACCAGTCCATCTTGTGACTTGGGCCATAAACAACTCTCACAGTTAATTGCACTGCGTCGTCCTCTTCTCAAGAGGATGTCTCCTTCGTACACAGCTATTTCACTACCTGGCAGATGAAGAAAATAAAGAACATACAAGGCACTGAGAAGGCAAATAGATGTGCAAGAGAAAGATGAGAGGTATACATTAACCAAGCTTTTGTACCTGTGGAAATTTCTTTCACTGAAGTTCGTTTCACAATAATGTGAAACAGGATTAGTAAATTAAGACTGAGTGAATCTAGCATTTACAATATGCTAAGACTGGTTAGGTCTGCCTTGCTTCCTGGATAGAAAATATTAGTATTAATATAGATGTCATAGTGCAGCTGTACTCAAAGTCGTGACTAAATATATTTTAGCTTAAGAAGCTTTGGAAGCCTTCAGAGTGGAAGGCTGAGTATTATTAAGTCATTGTTCTCTTCATTAGAACTTGTGGAATTAAATAAAAATCATAACTGACCTCTGTAAAAATGGGATGAATCATACAAAAGAAATTACTATTTTTATCATCCATATGGAATGCATGTGAGCTATTCATTTCCAGGTTAACTGTTAATTTGACATAAGACACTGTGACATGCTCCTCAGTTCTGACTCCAGAATACTTGGAATACATTTCTCACATGCAAGAGCTGTTGGTTATTCTGCCAAAAACGTACAATAGTCTTGGGTACAGCAGACAGGGTAGTAGTGCCTTATATCATATAGGAAAGAAATCAAAGTGAAAAGCATTCTGATTTGCAGAGGCTACATATGGAAAAGAACATTCCACATAGCAATTGCTCAATAAGTCTTCTTAATTTCTTTATCACAACAGCATAAATAATCACACTGAATGTGACTTTAAAACACATCTGAATTCTGTGAATTGTTTTCCACTGACGCTGGAAAATATTTTCAAAGAGAAAAATACACCAAATAATAAGAATGAGGTATAGAGAAGTAGGCCCACCAAAATCTAGTTATTTATGTAATAATTACAGCAAACTCACCTAAGTCATTGTTTCTTGTAGCTATCTGTAAAAAAAGAAAAAACATATATTTTAATACATGCTTATCTCCATAGCAGAAAACTTCTATCATACAGTATCACAACAGTAAAAGTTTGTAACTAATTTTACGATAGTCAGAGCAACTCAGCAGCAGCAGTGTAAATTCTAAACATCTGAGAGCGGGGGCACACCTGGACAGGTTTACTTAGTGCAAAGCTATAGAGAAATGCTAAATGAGTTGGCAGAAGAAAGTACTTCATCCTCAAGTTTCTGAGATGATCTTCTCTGCAGCTCAGTTCTCAAAGCTGTGGTTAGTTTACTTGGGGCAGGTTTCATGGGAAAGCTGCTGCTGTTGTTAACAGTGTAACAAAATTAGATAACAAGAAGTATTTTTACAAAACAAACAAGCTGCAGGACCTCTCAAGAGAATTTCCAGGCTCTCATTTCTTATTTATCTTCAGAAAACAGAGGAAGTGGAGCAATAGGAAAGAAAATCCAGCAACCTTGAAGTGACTCATCTTTAATTCTAAGAACCCACAAGCTGCTGCAGGTCCCCTCGCTGCTGACCAAGGGACAGGATATCCAGGAGCAGCCTGTTTACAGCAAAACTCAATGTCAAGGAACTCTTTGATCCATCCACACTTGACTACCTGTCCTGGAAGCTCCTGAGCTTGCTGCCAGGAGCCAGCCTGTTCCGCAGAGCCCGTCTGTCAGCCTGCCCGCTCTGTGCGCAGCTCTCAGCCAGGCAGTGCTGGCCAGGAGCACTGGAAAGTTGTTGGCGCCAGAGATGAATCTGACTGTTGGTTGCAATTGTTTTTCCAATACTGTATCTTGCAATATAATCATCACTGGCAGTGACTGTGTGTCTTCCTGAAGTCTGCAAATAAATAGAACCACCTGCTCCCAGAGTTTTGGCTTCCCACTTTCTGGGAAGCCCTCCTTCCTTTGATATCCATGAATAGAAACAAGCCTAGAAAGGCAGGCTGGATCCTAGAAAACCCACACTGTAAGAGTAAGCCACACAATGGGAATATTAATGTTGAAGCCACATGAACACCACCATAGGCAGGCAGGTGTTGCTTTCTCCTCCCAGTTTCAGCCCCTGCACAAATACCTAGGTGCTACGGAAAACCCTCAGGAATTTCTGCATCAGGTCTTTTAGAAACAAGCAAGAAAACCTTTGGAATTTCCTGCAAAGGCAAAATTCAGAGGAATCTATGTGGTTCACAGAAGATTGAGATGGCAGAGGGTGTCTTTCCAGATAGATGTATAGGCTGGTCTTTTTTTTTTTTTTTAAGGAGTACTTTGCTAGGAAAATTTTAGCTGATATTATATAAAACTTTGCTACTAACATTTTCATTTTAGCTTACTAATGCTTTGTTCCTAAACTTTCTAAAATATTCCACATTTCTGTGACTTCCACAATTCATCTACAGTTATAATTTCCATGTAGATTATACTGCAATAACAAAGCGCAGACATAAAGGACCCCCTTTGCTTTGGCTGATAAGAGGAGGAAGTTCAGAAGTCCTCATTAGTTTGTTATACCGATAACCAGAGGTCCTCCTGTACAGTTCCGAGCAACCTTCGTGTCTATTCAAGATCAGGTTCAAAAGAGACAGAGGGAGTCACAGGAGCACATTTCTGCTGCTACACATCACGAAATGAGAGGGGAGAGAGCAGGAGGTATTAGACAATAAAAGCAAGAGAACAAGACCAGATCACTGCGGAGAACCTAGTGCTGGGAAGGGCCCTTTGAAGTTTGGCCATGCAGATTTGCATATCCAACCCCTAGAAGGCTTTAATACCTTACTGACTCCAGCTGCAGACCACAGACCAGAGTAACCCGAGTCAGGAGATCTATCCCATGATTTAATTCATTTTCCTGACTGCCAGAAAGAACTGGGTATTTTTCAAGGCTAATTAATAGACCAAAGTCTCATAGCACCTGATAACACATTATCAGAAGTTGTCTCGTAAATGCAAATTTCCTTTTTGATGCTGCTTGTCTCCACGGTCTGCTTTGACATTCCAGCAGAATAATGTTCGGGTCTCTGTCTCATTATCTATCCAAATAATTGGATTACACAGCTGTAACTTGCATTTTTTCTCCTGTATGCCTTTTCTTACACTCTTCACATTTCTCATTCTTAGCCACACTGTCCTTGATCTGCCAGATTTTATCACTGCTCTTAGTAATTTTAATACGATGTTTACCACATTTAGTGACGCTTACTTAATTTCACCTTCATTCTACGGCAGAGAATGAGCACTTCTTTCACCATGTAATCCAAGTCCTCTTGGCATATTAGGTTACAAAGTTAGAAAAACCAAACACCTGTGGGTGTTTAAGTATAGGGTTTTTCCTAGCTCTGTATCAGTAATAATAGATATCATCAGAAGCAACAGGAAGAGCAAGTCCAATGATCTTTCCATAAGAAGAAAGTACAGAGGGCACATTAGAGTGTATAAACCTCAAGGGAAACAAAATTCAGGCCATGTGGTTGTCTAAGGACCCAGTGGAATATCTCCCTAATGCTCTGTTTCCCAGCTATTCGCACCAAAGGTTATGCAGACAATTGCTGGTGAACAAGCAGTTGGCTTAACTAAGCTGCATGTTCTCCTTAAGAAAGCTCACTACTTTTCGGGAGACTTCATGGTGTCTCTAGATGATTGAACAGGTCAGTTCATACTACATTAAGAGTCCTAATTTTTTATTTAAGTCACAGTTGTAGGAGGTATTGCCCTCACCAGATGGCAATTCTTTTTAAAGCTATTTTATGCGATGCTGCACTTGGACAGAAATCAGATTCTGCTGAAGAGCATTTTTAGATAACTTTTTATCCATTAAATGAAACTGTTATAGTATAACAGGTTGAAAAGAGTTAAACAATGAAAACATGCACAAAACTTCCTTTGTGTTTAAAATTATGTTATTAAACAGTTACCTGTTTACAGATATCGTGTCCTTCAGGATGCTAGGATTAGTGAAAGTTTGCATCCATGCCTCATTATTTACTGATTGGGAGAAGAAAAGGAGCTTTCCTGCTTTTCAGTTGCTGGTCAGTTAATCAGTTTAGAATAATTAAGTCATTGACCTTGAACAAGTTCAATAAAAATGTTTTGGCTTTTATAGAGAAGATCACAATCATGAAACTAAGGTTTTGTAAGTCTGGTCCCTGGTGTCTAGTCCTTACTTTGACCCAGTTACCAGCCAGCAAAAGCAAACCTTTCAGAGAAAAGGTTACTATCAAGCATAGTATATATATGATAATACAATAATATTAATAATAGTATAATAATAGTGTATACATAACATATGGTATATGCTCAATACATAACACTTGAACACTAGTTTTAATATAATTAGTCAATTTTACTGTAGGTTAAACTATCTTGTGCCATAGCATATATTGACATGTTTCCACATTTTAGGAATGTTTTTAAATGAAAGATTTATTCCTTAAAAGAAAAAACTCCAGTGTAATTACTAACTGAGATGTGTTGAAACAAGTTTGAAACCAAAGTGTGTTTGGACTCTGTTCCTCTCAAACCACTCCTGCAGCTGTGTGATCTCTGCTATTTTACCACCATTTACCTATTACCTTTCCAGCATCAGAACAATACCATACTGTTAAAAAAGAGAGGCACAAGTCAAAAGGCTCTGCACTGGAGGTAACTAGAGGTGTCAGTGGGTCTTAACCTGAGATGGTGCCTAAAGACAAGAATAAGCTGAAACTTTTACAGCTAACTTGGCTTTATCTGGTCTGCAGTAGCTGTAGGCTGAAAATAACGTTACTATAGTTTTTGAAATTGATACACAGGGAAAGTTGGGTTCCCGGAGAGGGGCTACAAAGGTTGGTTTCAGTATTTGAGTATCTAAGGACCCAAGGACTGAGCCAAATCATAGAATTGTTTAGGTTAGAAAAGACTTAAGATCATGAAGTCCAACCATTAACCTAACACTGCCATTCCACCACTAAACCATGTCCCTAAGCACCTCATCTACCCATCTTTTAAATACCTCCAGGGATGGAGACTCAACCACTTCCCTGGGCAGCCTGTTCCAATGCTTGAGAACCCTTTAATTGAAGAAATTTTTCCTAATGTCCAACCTAAACCTGCCCTAGTGCAACTTCAGACTGACCTGAAACCAGCATTCAACTGCAAACATCACGCTAATGCTTTATTTTATTCACAAGTTTTTCAGGCACATAACAGAAGTCCTGGTCTAATGCTGCTCTCTAGTGGTTTGCCATTTGTGCAAGTGGGACCCATTTCCAGAAAATCAAGAACTCCCCATCACCACTCATAGCCTGTTCACTCCTTTGACCCCTGTCTGCACAGTACCGAACAGTAGCTGCTTCCTGCAGAAAATGCTTGCAATCACAGAGCCTGTCCTCTAATGCATGCTAAGTGATGCATCAGCTTTAGTCCAAACCATCTCAAGGCTTCATTTTAGCATCTACAGCTTGTCACTTTGCTGTTCACCTTCTCCAGATACTTAGAGATTATACATACAGATGCCACAATAGATTTCTGAGGTGCTCTGATAGCCCATTAGGAAAACAAGCCATTTACCTGCACCATTTTCCCTAAAGGACTTTTAAATCTTAATATTTATTTTATGAGTCCTCCTAAAAGCTTTTGGAAAGCTTACACCACAGAACCCAAATACTCTTCTGGCTTTAACCTAGATCCACTTCAACATCACAGCATAGGTCATTGCCCCATCCCCTTGTTTGCCTTGAAAAAGAACCAAGGCAAATCGGCTCGAGGGGAGCAGTGACTACAGCAGAATCTCACAAGTACTTCAGCATGGTGGGAACAGGCAGATAGCACAAGCCTGTTGATAAAGTGTTGAATTGCATCCAGAAGCTGAAGGCAGAAACAAGATTAAAGACAAGGATACAATGCAGGTCCAAGGTCCAGCAAGGAGACCAAGACTGAAACCAGTCTATAGCTATAGACCCCTACAACATAGCCCAAGCAGGGAGCAAGGGCTAAGGCCAGAGCTTAAATGGAGCCCTGGTCCAATGGACAGAGGCTGTGGATGGAGGCCCCAGGTGAGGCCAGTCAGGAGCCATTAAGGTCTGTTGGCACCTTCCATCCCCAAAAGGTATAACATGTTGCAACAGCCTTCCTCACTCCCTGTACCTCAGCGTGGACTATCCAGTGCACCTGCAGCTTAGATAACTATATCCACTTGATCACCAGTGCCTTCTTCAGAGACCTCTAGGAGACTGTATTTCAGGCTCTGTGAAAGCTACTGCAGCTTAGATAACTATATCCACTTGATCACCTACTGGATCACCAGTGCCTTCTTCAGAGACCTCTAGAAGACTGTATTTCAGGCTCTGTGAAAGCTGTGTTGACTCAGATCCAACATATGATATTTATCCCTCAGTCTACGGCTACCATTTTTATTCCATATTTCTTCCAACCATAGGTATGGAAGAAATACAATCATTCATCCTGGATCCTTTTCAAAGTTTGATTGCACTTTCCCGTAGCTCTGGCACAGCGGTGATTTAAGCAGCGCTTACCGAGCTCACTCAGCAGCCGAGCAGTTTCATACGTGAGCTGCCTCTGAACTCCTGGGTGAGCATCATCTGCTCTGAGCAAGATGGTACTGTTCGTTGCACTGATTTGTGCTAAAACCCTTTCTTCCGAGCAATGACACTTTCTCTGAGACCCAAGATTTCCTCAGATTCAGCCCCTGTAAGGAACAGTCCGGCCAGGAATGTCTGACCCTGTCCTGCTCCACAGCCCATGTCAACCTGAGGAATGCACCGGTTTTCCAAAGTAGCCTTATCTTTCCAGAGATCCTCTTTTATACCTTGCTTACCTACTGATTTCATCAACTTTGATAGACTTCCAATTTAAAAAAAAATTATCTTTTTACCTGTATGTTTCCATTTGTCAGAATTTACACTGCTTTTTATCTTCACCATTCAGATATGACTTCCAATCTTTATTTCTACTGCTCCCCAAGTCTAAGCATGATCATTGTCTTTTTATGATGTCTAGTATAGGTTTTATTTCTATCTCAGATAATGTAATTTTCTTGCCTTTTCTGAGTTTTTATCCCTATCTAAATCTTTTGCTTTTAGGGAGTTACACTTTTTAAAGTGTCATGTTACAACCACGCATTTGTCAGCTCTTTCTGTGCAACCAGAACACTGACTTTATACAAACATGCAAACACATATACATGTACATATGCATTTCCACAGTGACTTTCGGGGAAAGAAACCTGAAACCTTGCGAAGAAATAGAACTGGTTCCATACACAAGAGACTACTTTCAGATGAAATTTCTTAATAGATAAACATCAGGCAACTGGGCACAAATAAACATTTCTTTCATAAATCTGTCAGGATGAAGCTTTGGAAATAGAATATGCTCCATTTCTCTGCATATTTGCAGGGACAGGACATGTCTTGGGAATATATACTGCTAGGCTAAAAAAATGACATGAAAAATGTACAAGCAGGTAATAATGTTCAGTACTTTCTCACCATGTCTCATTCAAAGTATTTTGAAAATATATTGAAATACTGTACTGAAAAATGGGCTGTTTAGCCACGTTTCATGAATAAAGAAATCCAGATGTGGACTCATGAAAAAAGCTTATCCAGGATCCCTCAGTAGCAGAATGAGAACTAGAAGCCTGGAGTCCCGTGTCCTCCCTACCTATGGGGATTGCTACACTTTCCTGACAAGTAATATTTGGCAAAGGAACAGAGCCTCCAGTCTTCAACCGTTCCCTTGCTAGCGCATACAAAGTGGTTGGGTGTTATTGCCTCTGTCCTAGACAAGCAATTAAGGTCAGGCTTTCCAAGCTGAATGCTAAAGAGAAGCACCTTCAGCCACATTTAGGATTTGAAACAGGTGTGCTAGTTCTCAGAGGTGCTTAATACCTGTGGCTTTCACAGAGTTCAGGGATCTAGCTTTGAAAAAGTTGCGTTGAAGGAGTCATCCTTTGTATAGGGGGAGCTCTGTTAGGGTCAGTGTTTCTGTGGTTAATCTCTTTGTACTTGCTGATGAAGAACTTTGCCTCGAATCCTAAGGAGTGCAGGTAGTAGTCGCTGCGGTTCTGGATAATGTGTAATTAGCAGCAGGGACTGGGTCATTTGCACAGGATTTTCCTGTGTGATGGGAGAGGGTTGTGCCACCATTGTAAGTGACTAAATAATTGTCATTTTAGTACTGAAAATTCTCAGAGTCAGAACATAGTCTATGCAGTGATGTCTGTCAGCACAAAACAAGTACAGTGGACACTTGATGGTGTAAGCATGCGTGAGCAAAAGGCTACAAGGATCTTTCAAGGCCACTTAGTCTAGCTTTTGCTGGTCCTGGTACTAACATCATAAGCTAGCTTTTTTTAACTTGAAATTTACTCCCTTTCCCCTATTGCACGTGTGCTATTGTTAGAATAATGTTCGGAAAGTAGATTTTTCTGAATTGTGCAGGTACTAATGATAGTTTATTGAGAGTACATGGGAAAAGCTAGAATCCAAGGAAACACTGCTAATGACCCAAGCTATCCTTTGATGTAAAGATTTGTGATGAAGATGAATTGTAACAGGAAGCTCAGCCTGGGGTTAGGTGAGTAGCATATCGTTACCACTAAAATGGCTGTATTTTCATTGCCATTGCTGATTTGTGGACCACTGGCTTACCTGAGGGGATACAACTCTACAATGCTGCAGCTCTAAGGCGTTCTTTTCTGAAGTGAGAAAAAAAAGTTGAGGGTACTGAGCTGTGAAAGACAGTGTTGAAAAGACCAGACCGGGTTGTCTTAAGCAAAATTTTTGGCTTTTCAGATAGAAAAAAACCAGCTTGTAGGGCCTTTTTTGTGGTCTCTAAATATTCTTGTCTTCTGTCTCCCATGGAAAAATTAAGCTGCTTAAATGGAGCTGAGATGCCCAAGACACAGAATAAGAGGCATAAATCATAGAATCATAGAATCACTTTGGTTGGAAAAGACCTTTAAGATCATCGAGTCCAACCGTTAACCTAACCCTGCCATCCCACCACTAAACCATATCCCTAATGGGGATGGTCAGAGCAAAGTGATCTATGCAAGAGGGATGGGTATTTTCAGGTGTGCTGGAGGAATGGGGCAGCTTGAAGACAGTTCATTCATCCCATGGGGAAATGATGATGTTCTTTGCAAAAGTGAAGAGGAGACATTTGGGAACTAGTATAACCACATTATCCTTCATCAGTTTTGGGATATGTGTGCTTTCAACAGCTTAAGACCTGACATCACGTTTAAAAAATGTGCTAGGAGAGCTTTCATGAAAATAAATATTTGAGTTCCTAATTTTGTATCTCATCTGAAATATGGAGTTTCCAGCCAAAAAGTACTTCAAACACCAAGCTGTGAGTATCAGCTGGCTATAATTCACAGGAGAAAAAGCAGTAAATTTAGAAATCAGCACAGTTTCTTCTATTTATCCTGACTATCTGAAAAATGCTTTTACACAAGTATTTTCCAGGTCTTTGTTTGCTTCTGAAACCTGATGGGCTTACAGCATGTACAGGTGATATGCATGTTATAACCTTAATCCTGGGAACTCTCAAGAGTTAGACATGTAGCAGTTTGACTGAGTTTGGCTTATTGCACTTTGACATCAACAGCAACTCAAAGATTAGAGTTGCATTATCTCAGACATCTCCAAACTCTGCTTTTCCACCTGCATATTGCTGGTGAGCCATTCAAGAGCAGTTTCTGTGCTGGGGCCACATCATGCAAGCAGCCCTATAGCCTGTGATGGTAGGGAAAATAATCTCCAGCTGCATTCTGGAGTCATACTGGATTCAAGCACATCTACTGCTACCTGACTTCCTAATAGATTGGTGGGATTCTCAGAGAGGCATAGCTCTCTCTAGTGTGTTATCTGTGCCTACAGTTCCTCTGCTTTGCCTCTGATGTTTATGAAAGCAGCTGACTTCTAGGTTCTTTTTTATCAGTGGAATAGATGAAGTAGGGGGAAAAAAAAATTGAAAAGGCAAATCTTGGCAATCTACTGTGGTATCTTAGTGCTGGCTGATATCAAAGCCAAGCATTTTAGATTCCAATATTCTGGGTGGGTGGGGGGAAGTATTTCACTTGGTTGCTGCCTTTCACCTGGAGACTGAAAAGGGGCTGAAACAGCTACAAAACATAGATACATACATGGCTGTCTCCAGCAGCTGCAGTACTGGATACCTCATGAGAAGTCAAATTAAAGCAGGGATGGGAGGAAGACAAAAAGAAGGTGACAGTGCTTCAGGAAGGCTGGCTGCCAGAAGTGGGATTACCATGGCATCTTTTGCAGTTCTGCTATGCAAAGTTAGTGCTTTCCCTGGATGCAGTGAACTGAGAACTTACACCTTAAGGATTTTGCTTCTTAAATAGTTCATATATTTTTCAACAGTTACTAGAATCCATACATCTTGCCTGTGCTTTTATCTCCAGAGCATTGCTAATATCCTGACTCCATGGTAGCTCTACAGCAGGTAAACCCAGCTCACCTCTTTTCCTTCTAGAGCTGTAATTACTCAGGCATAGCCCATTAGTGGAAAATAATGTGAAGGGCGTGAAGTTCCCTTTCTTGGCAATAATGGTCCTACCACATTTCACTAGGATTAGAAAAAGGAATAATTGTCCATGCTAATCCCCGTATGTGTGCATAAAAGCATAAGTGCATGTATAAATGCAGAAGAACAGAGTTTTGCATATGGGCACTGTCTCTTGCAAGCACATAAGCATATAAACATTAACAAATATTTGCTCTGCAAGGGTTTTTTTAAGAGTGTGTAAGATCTGTTACTGGAACTTGAGCAGCCTGTGCAAAATACTTTGTGTGGTGAGGATAAGGTAGGAATCTCCTTTGCCCAACCCCCCCAATGCACTGCTGTGACTTGGGTCTGAAATGGAACTGGATTACTGTCAAAACAGTGGTTATGTATTATATCATCAGCTCTGAGGCATTGCTGTCACCCACTTTGTGTGCAGCTTCAATTAAGTATTCATAAATATAAGAAGGCACATCCTTTGACTGATGTACTGCCAGGCATTTTTTAATATGCGTGCCCCCATCATTCTTGTTCACACAGCATTTCTAGTGCACAGTTTAATTAATGGTGAATTATTCCCTCTTTTATGCAGCTTTTGCTCAAAGTCATTATCTGGGAGCCTCTGTTCTTACTAAAGTGAGACCAGCACCTAGAGAATGAAAGAAGGTCCTCCAGAGTTCATTTATCAACCAAAGACTGGAGCTGGCTCCAAACTTAAGCTATAAAAAGGGCGTCAGCCACCTATGGCAGCTAGCAATCTGTGTTGACCACATATGCAATCCACGTGTAGCTTTTGCAGTTTTACACCGAATAAGGGAATGCATGTTGCTGTTCCTTGTTTAGTACTAGTCGTTCTGGGATTACAAATAGTTGGTTTGGTGTGTTCAACATCCTCTGAGACTAGATACCATTCCCAGTCCTGACATCTGCCCTAGCCTGTTACAACAGGCAGCTTGAACACAGATTTGATTCTGTGGAAGCTGTCTGGGTTGTTGTTGTTTTTTGGTTTTTGGTTTGGTTTTTTTTTTTAGAAAATTTTTGCCTAGTGATTGGACTTTTCCTTCAATATTAATGTGTGTTGTCAGCTGCTCTCCATGGAAGCTTGTTTTGAGCAGAAGCTGTTGAATGCAGGTAGTATTTAAAGCTACACAAAGTGTGCCTGTGTGAGAAGTGAGGCATCTCTGCCAGTGACTGTATCAACATAGTGACATCGACATTTCTCTTTTCACTGTAGATTGCCAGGTAGTTGCCTCTACCTGTTTCACTAGGCAGTTCAAGAACACTCTCCTATTCCAGGGGGTATGCTGGAACATTAATATGGCTCTAATCCAGAGCAGTGGATGCTTTGTGGATCAGTGGTTGGGTTGGAAAGAAGGCCTTGGAGAGGCAGTAAGAGGGGCACTATGTCAGGACAGGGGCATGTGGCTAAAGCTGCAGGGGGCAAGCGGATCTGGAATTAGTTTGCAGCCCCAAGTATACCTGTAGGGCTTAGAAGAGTTCACACAGTGCCCAGCAGAGAAAAAAGCCACTGCTGTTCATCTCTCCTCTCCAGGAGTACCAATTTTACACAACTAATTTATTGATCAAAGAATAATGGGATCAGTGCACTGGAACCTACCTGTCATTAGGAGAAAGACTTACACAGTCCTTTCCTGTTGTGCAGTCTAAAAACCAGATACAAGTCAAGATGTCATGCTGTGGGATGGCCCCACCAAGCCTAGTGCCTTTTTCCTAATGACCCATGAGAAGAATCTACTGCTAACACCAAATGCATCTCCTCTTTTGGTAGCAGGTACTTTAGGACATCAGTCTGCTTTTGCAACACAATTTGCATAAAGCCATGTGCCTTAATCAAGATGCACCTTTGCAAATGTTAACAAGCACCTTAAATGCAGTGGTAGACACCTATACAGGTAAGGCTCTCTATTGGGATGCAATTCAACCTAGCAGAACTGGGCTGGAAGACAAAATCCTTGGAATCTCAGGGCACAGACCCTTGATGCAGAAGGAGCTACAGAGCTGGTTACAGAAGCAGCAAAGCTCCACCAACAGTATGTGGAAGCCACAGCTAACATCCTGAATCCATCTGCTGCAGTGCCTCGTGGTATTATTTCCTGCTGGTTCCCACTCCTAATGGCAAGTAGAGGGAATAACACTCCAGTTAATTTATAAATGTCCAGTACTGTTTAGGTGTTTGGTTGTGCACAGGCATCCCTACAGAGACAATGAGCAGAGCAGGGGCCTAAGACTCAGCATTTGAGGGGAAAAACTCTTGCCAGTGAAAAGGCACCAGGAGAGCCTGAGGAATGTCAGTGTACCACCCTTCACTACTTAACTGCTAGAAGGGGGGTACGTTAGGAAGGCCTGTCGGCTGGGCAGTAGCGCCTGCTCAAGCTACACCACAGGGATGGTTCCAGAGTCCAAATGCTACAGATGACAGTAGCCATGATGAACTCCTGGAGTGAATGTCAAGAACGGTGTTTGTAGAGAAGGCCAGAAATGAAGGAGAAAATGTCCTTTCCACATATTTGCCATTGCAGTATATGGCCGGGAGATAAACTGGGAGAAGGTCATCTTTAGGAGGTTTCCAGTTCCTGATAGACACATGCAGGGTGCTATGAGTGATCTAAAAGACTGGATATTTCATGTCTTACCTGCATTTAACCTATCACTGGCTGAATTGAAGGACCTTGTTCTCCTTTACTGTGTCCACTATCTCTGTTTTAATGACTGGAAAAGAGAGGACTTTGCCTCCTCTTTTCTTCTTCTCTGTCTCATGGGACAGATTACTCACCTTTTCCCATCTGCAACTGTGGGACAATTTAATTTAAAGTGAGATATATATATATATAATGTGCATGTGTGTGCAGTGGTGGTAAGACAGGAGGAAGAAGGGTGTTTCACAGGAAGAACAGAGGAAGAGAAAATTCCGCCTACACCAAAAGCACCTCAGAAACTCAGCAGAAGGTTAACCAGGCCAATGTTTAATTAAGCCTTAATGCTGTAAGGTACAATTTATGCTGGAATAAAAGTCTGTCTCAGTTCAGTGCCACTAATACTCTTCCTTGACCACAGATCCTGAGCTTGGAGGCTGCTAGTTGACTTCTCATCCCTGTTGTTATCAATCTTGAGAAGGAACTTTACTGTAGGGAGGGGAGATCGCAAAATGGATGACAAATTCATTAGAGGATTTTGGCCAGAAGCACTGCTTAAAGGAAACACCATAACTTTGCAAGCATTATCATGTCAATGTCTCCTTCCTGTAAAAGAATTTACTGCCTGTGTAGGTAGAAAAAAAATTACTTAAAATGAAAAGGTCAAAAATACCCTGAAAAGAGAGACACCCCCATATGAATTCTATTGTTCATGATAGGGATGAAATATTATCTAGAGCCTTGTTCTGGCATCCTGAGAACAAATCACTGGTGATTCCAAATGTCAGCAGAACCTACTAGCAGAGCTTTACTGTCTGTACAGTTCAGAGTCTTTGGCATGAGTTCAAAGTAAAAATGAATCTGAAAATTTCTGAAGTCTGGGAAGCCCATATGTGAACCCAGTTATGTATCCTGGCATTTTGGCAGAGACAGTTTTCTACTGCAAGACTTTGAAGCCTACATAGAAAAATAAATTGCTTTCGTGCTCTGTAACTAAAGGCATATGAAATACAGCAGCTTTGTTTAAGTGAACCTAAAAGTTCAAGCCCACTTATTTTCACTTTTTTCCCCTCATTAAAATTATCAAAACCTGCTTTCATTGCCAAATACATGTCTTTTTACGAAATGCAGCTTCCAGTTTCTTTTAAGGCTGGTGAATCTCTGTAGATTTTTCAATTAATTTCATCTGAGTTTTAATTTTGGAACCATATAAGCATAGATGCTTTCACAGTTTATTTGGTATAAAGTGCTTTCAAATCTTGTCAGTTTATTTTTCTCAGCGATGCAAAGCTCACCATATATTATATGAACAAACTGACTACCATTATTAAATTTTAAAATTACACTAAAGTAGTATCTTCTTCATTCTCAAAGAAGGCAAATTCTAATAAGAAAGAGCAAAAATATGAACTTTGGACAAAATACAATTCTTGACCAGTTTGAGAATTAAACACATGGGGTATCCAATATATTGCTATCAAACTGAAGCAAAATAGTAGCCCTATGGAAATTAGTGGGAATTTTGCATTACTTCAGTAACTGAAAGGATTTTATTCCCTGAATGCTCCTATAACTATTATCTAAATGAGCAGGAGGTGCAACTATTATAGTAGTGCTTCTATAATGGCTATTCTTACTTCATCATTTATCCCATCCTTCCAGGTGGTAGCATTTTCTACCAAGTGTGTACTGTGTTTTCAGGGATGTGCATGATATAAGATGCACAGCAGGTGAAAAATCAGGCTCTAAGCATCCTTGGTTGCCAACAATATGCTCTTTCTTATACAACTGGTTTTGTAAAAATCTCTCTAGAAGATGCCATCATCTGTTGGTGGAAGTGCCTTGGCCATATAATGTAAGCATCATGAAATACTGCCTGCCATAGTGTAATAGGAAATCATTCTTTCTTGGTGCTCTGAGAGCAAGCAGACCACGGTCATAGTTCAGTGTCTCCTCGTATCATCTTCGTTATATATTTTTTCTTGTCATGGAACAGTTTGTGAAAGGCTCTGTCACAGGCATTAAGCAGTGAGCCTCATTTAACAACGCTCCTTCAAAGAACTATAAAGAAACACAACAAAGAACCAAAAATAACGACACAATAAGCCAAGCTGATGTTTGGAGTTCAGGATTTTACACAACTGAGCAAAAAACATTTGCATTCAGGGAAGCGGGCAGACAGCTCTAGAAGGTAATGGGTAAGTGTATCCTTGGGCAGAAGGATCTTTATTACAGAGATTTTAAATGGATTTTATATAAGAACTTTCCCAATAAGAGGGGAAAAAACCCCGACTACAGCCGAAGTACCATTTGTAATCCGAAGCACCAATATGTACCGAGTTCTTTCCATATATCTACTTCATAGCTAGATGATTTCAGCTTAGTGAGAGGGCTGCTATATTTTTCTTTCTATTACTGTCATTTTTCAGTATTGTATAAATCACATCTTTATAGTCTTGCTTAGGGCTCCCCTGTAAGAATAATATTTTTATGTTTAACATGCCCAAGCCTGTTAGTAATGTAACACCACCAAATGAGGGGGGAAAAGAGGAATTAAAACCATTATGAAAGCAAAGGTCAGTCACAAGGAGTTTTCCAGCTTGTTTTTAATACTTACGGTAAGAAGAGAGTATGTGGTGTTACAGTCATCAATAGTAAAAATTAGTTACAAGAGACAAATCTGTCAATGGCTTTGTTATTTTGCTCTCCCATCAACAGGGAAACTCACAGTGACCTGCAGCTGAGATGAGAATAGGAGAACTGGGTCTGTCAAGTTCTGAAGGCTTGCCAGCGGCAGAGCCTACTACACTGTTCTGCAAATGCCTTTTAAACTTTCTTGGTACTTCACAGTGGAGTTGCCACACTGTCTCTTCATACATGCATGAGGTGTAACTATAAGCAAAAAACTTGGATAAACAATGAACCCTAGACCAAAAATGACAGATCTCTTGAGCTGTGCAACATCCATGAAGAGAATAGCTCTGAGAGTGATTTATTCTTAACAGTTGTTGTCTGTAAGGTGGAAAGCAGTTTACTACTTTAATGAACATCTCTCAGTGTCTGGTCTTTGTATTTTGCCTTTTGGCTCCGATGGTGAAAACAGCTAGTGAAATCTGTGTTCCCCTTGCCAGCTTTTCATTCTGTTCTCAGTAAGGCTTAAGACACGCAGATATACCAGGGACATCGTTTCCATCCTCCCTATTGTTACCAGGTCTGTTCTATAGCATAGATATTGAAAAGACATTGGTAGAAAAAGATTTCCTCTTGCTGTTGCTTGCATTAATTTCTGCAGCATGTTGTAAGTATCCATGTTTACTAGTTTACAGTCTCCAGATCTGCTTTAAACATGCGTAGTGTAATAGACAATTCAAAAAATCTCTTCCTTTCCATCTGCAAGACCCAGAAGACATATGCGTGAAGCTAGGCAATAATATATCAAATGCAGCTACAACTAATTTCAGAAACTATTAATAAATCTTCTGTTGTTACCATTCCCTAGACAGGCATTCAAGAATATGCTGGTCACTTGCCTACACTTGGTTCTATTCCCCTCCTTGATACCTCTCGTCTTTCCTGATAAAAAAGACTTCCCTCTGCCCAGGGGGAACCGTGGCTTACCTTTATTTCATGCAACACCGAGCCATTCTTTTGCTTTTAAACATACCCGTACACCTTGCACCTAATGCTAAATTGCCATGTGAAACACTGAAATCCTCACAGAGGAAAAACCCCTATCGCATGTGAGCTTTTGGCATTCCAAATTCTTCAGCTTGACTCCCACAGGCTCCTCTCAGGAGAGGGCAGGTAGAGACCTGTGGACCTCTGAATGCTTCTTTCCACAGCTATGAATCGTGGCCTCCAACAACACAGCTGAATCTCAGTATTTTGTTGCTTTTCTTCTTATACCATTAGGATTTATTGATGTTTTAAAATGAATGGGGACAAGTATTGAAAAGGAGCCAGTTACTGAATTAGGCTGTTACCAGTCCAGGACGTAAGAGTCTAAGTGATGCTCCTTGCTCTGCCACAGATATTTTCTGTGGCATCTGATAGCTCATTCAGATTCCAGTGTATGGTGGTGTTTAGGCAACCGACTGCTGTAGGTAGGTAACTTCCCTCGGTTTAGTCACCTTTATGCCTTCAGAAACCTGAAGTCCATTCTCAGAGAGAGTTTTATGAATTCTCTGCTGGAGTTGGAGTGTTCTTCAATATCCAGCTACGCAATGCAGCAAGTACCTCCCTACTTCCCAGGGATGTTGTAAGCATGGTTAGGAAAGAGAGAATCAACTGCTGCTGTACTGACAGCTCTATAAGCCTATAAAATAAGCAAATTCAGGGTAGTTCTCTCAATACACAAGTCCTTCACCAAGACAAAGCACGAGGAAAGGCTACTGCTTACTTTTTTGCAAAGTTGTGGCTAATTTGTTTGCTGCATGTTCTTGGGATGCTTGATAGGACCAGTGGCCAATTTATTTTCTCAAGGTAAGGGAGAATTTTTTGATTTGGAACAGAGAGGTCTGGAGGAGTTTTAAATGCTACAGTCATTACTAAGCAGCAGCTTCATTGTCTGGAAATAATTTCCTTTCTACCAGGACCCTTTAGCACAGGAGCCAGCTACCTCCACCATATCGTGACTACCTGTTACAATCAATTATTACTGTTTATTGGTTTCCCATCTTATATCACATGGTACTTGCATTTGTTTTACGCTGCATTATCCTTTTTCACAGCAGGCAACGTGAAGGCTGTTGAAATGCCACACAGGGCAAGTAGGTGATGTAGGAAACCAGGGCTGAAAAGAATGTGGAGGTAAATGGGGCTAACAAGATAGGGCAATTCTGCTTTGTGATGCCAGTCACCTGTACTCGGGTGGCTAGGATGGAAAGGTGACATAGAACCTCCCAGCAGTCGAATTTGGTATCAGTTATCTCTAATTTAATGCTTCAGTCCACCTGAATGCTTTACAAAGACGGTTAATTATCTCAGTATGTTAAAATACATAATACATCTAAGGGAAAACTCTATCATTGTAGGGGTGAGATTTGGTATCTCAGTTGTTGATCAGACTCTCCCCTCCAAGCCAGTGTGTGGTCATCAGCATAGGCAAAAAGTGCTGAAATCTCATCTCCTACCATCAGCATGCGTGACTGGGAGATGCCATTATGCTACGCGGTACCTGAGGAGTGCACTTCCTAGTCGACGCAGCAAAAATTATGCCTGAATATCACTCTCTCTCTCACACACACACACACACTCACCCCTACGCAAAGAATGATGACTGTTATGAAACTGTATTTCTTTTTCTTGTAAAAAGTTGTTTAGGAATGTACTGTGATCAAATGTGAAAGTCAAAATATTTTTTCGCTGGTTTCAACACCTTGAAGGAAATTATAAGTGAACCATGCTTTAGTCACTCAAAATGTTTGAGATCCTCAGCCTTCACTGAAAATTCTGGGTAGGTAAATCTCCTAGAGCACTCCACACTTCAGGAAGGCTGGGAAGGGAATTTCTGCATTATAAAGACATGGCTTTTAATTTACAACAGCAGAGTTTAACTATGGAAACATCTACACTAGCCTTTTTGCTTTGATAAAGACACCCTTTTGAGGTGAATCTCACCAGAGCAGGCTTGGAGTACGTTAACTGGATTAAATCCTTTTGGATGAAACCAAATTGGAAAAACTTATTCCAGGTGCACAATTGTTAGTCACTAATGGGCATTCAGTCTAAAGTGTTAGAGCTTGTTCAAAGTAACCCCCTGAAATATGTATAATAAGGACCTAGTGTCCGCAGCACCAACTGTTTCACTGAACAAAGTCATATCCTGTGAGCTGCACGATCTGCTGGTGTGTACGTAGCCCATGTTGTTTAATTTTTGTTACAGAATATTTTTGGTAGCTGATTAAAAAGTTTCAGGAATAAAGGACTTTCTGTGCCTAGCATAAAGTAACAACTTACTATTTCCCAATCTCTCTGCCGCCCCGCTGATTTGTCTATTATCCAGAATATTCTGATTTTTCAGTTGGAACATTCTTTGCATGTTCTACAGACATTGCAAAAATGACAACCTAATGTTAACTTCTTTAAAAGATTGCACATATTTTATTTTAGGGGATTAGGAACTTCCTGTTATGTTCATCTGAAATTTTGAATGTTAAATACAGAAAGCTGCATTATTTTGAACTTCACTAGAATGACTCATTTTACCTTGATGAGGAAAAAGATAATTTACTTTTTAACCATTTATAATTTAGGCAATAATCCTTTATTAGGAATTGGGCTACAATTTACATGTTAAACTCAACACGAACATGACACAAACTTGTTTCTATTCACCAACTGACTAGAACATAAATATGGATTTCTATTATGCAATTAAACATCTAATACAATCTAATTCTACTAATATTATTGTCAAGATTATTTGATATAAATTTTGTTATACAGTGTGTTGAGGAGAGGATTTGTATTTTGGTTATGTTATTACAGTTACTATTATATATAATACATAGGGTTAATACCTCACACACATAGTAGGTGTGCTTCTATATGCACACGTATATGTATGTGCATGTCTGTAGAAATTAGTGTGGTCTGTGAAACCTTTCCTGAATTCACTGGCTTCCACTACTGGTCTTCTGAGAAGATTCACATGCTTGAAGTGAAGTATGCATATATCTGCAGAAGAAATTGTAAGTTCTGCTATGAGAATCTGTGCCAGGAAAGGGTTGCAGGATACTTCCTCTGAGAAGTGATCTAGAAAATTATTTAAGGCGCAGCTGCGTTGTGAGAAGCAAAGGAAAGGGATCTCCGTAATTGTCAGTCCAGCTGGGGCAAGGGAATGACTTTGGTGTCTTTCAAGAGTTTCCTATTTAACTGAAAAATTAACACTAGTCTTAGGGTACCACTCTACCTCTGCTCTCCAAGGAGGTTCTGCAGATTAGGAAAGACAGTGTGAAACAAAAAAAAATTATCTGCTTTTCCTCCACCGTGCACTGAGGCTTTTCTAGCCTTTCAGCTAGCACATTTTTCCTTTTGTTGTTTCTGACTAAATAGGGTCCACTGTACCGAAGAATTATTTAGAAGACATACCTGGCTGCCAAGGGCATATTGTTTAGAGAAAAAACTGCAAAGTCAAATGGTAAAAAAAGGAACAAAAGCAATCTTTCCTCTTTTGGATTCAACCACTTGTCAGGTTGTAGTTATGTTCCCTACATAGCATATGAACTCAATATTCACTTGTGGAATAATACTACATCAGAGAAAACTGAATTCTCATCACCATCATGTGCTTAATGTTTTATTTCCCAATTCCAGGAATCATTACCTCAAACCACCCTTCTTTTTGTTTTGTCTGGCTTTCCTCATTGCATTAAACCACTTGCTAGCAGCATCATTACCTCAAACCACCCTTCTTTTTGTTTTGCTTTGTCTGGCTTTCCTCATTGCGTTAAACCACTTGCTAGCAGTTCACACCTTTCTATCCGCATGTGTGACTGTGCCCGATGACGCTTTTAAAGCAATACACGAGAAGGAAGACTTCACGTGCCAAAGACCATTTCCAGAGCCTTTCACCTTCACCACCCAACAGTACAGCATCACGAGAAGCAGCAGCAGTGGGCGAAGCCCCACCTGCAAGCTGGGGGCACGCTACGTTGGCTGAGGGGAACGTGAGCGGGTCCCAGCCGCTCCGCACCTGATGAGAAGCGGTCGGATGGCGGCAAGCGCTGAGCACGGCCAGAGCCTGGAGAACGTGGCTCTCGTCACAGCCAAACACCAATTCTTTGTTTGACTATGGCCGAGTCAATTCATCTCCCTTTGCTGCATTCCCATCAGGTATACAAGGGAAATTTGAGGTGGTGGGTAGGTTACAATTGGTAAAGCACTGTAACATCTAACGTCAGAAGTGTGTTTTCCTACAGCGTGGCTGCCAGGGTTTCTCAGTGTAGGCTGCCCGGAGGCCTGAATCTCGGCTCTGAATCTCGGAGCGTTACCGAAAGCCCCACGCAAGCTCCCGCGGCCGCCTCCCCTGGCAAGACGACGCCTGGGCGCGAGGATTTGCCGCGCAGAGAGAGACCGGCTGGCCCCCCC
>NW_009269999.1:6546468-6665511 GCF_000687185.1 Egretta garzetta | reverse complement strand
GGGCGGCAGCCTGGGAGCCGGGGGCTGCCCGCGCCCGCCGTGGGCTTGTGCCTCTGCAAGAGGAGTCGCCCGGCTTTCCCCGCGCTTCTTCCCTCATGCTGGTAATCTCGTAGGCAGTGTTGCTCCCCCAGCAGCCGTGGGGCTCCGTGCTCTTGGTGCGGCACCGGGGGCAGCTCCGGCGCTCACCTCCGCTGCTTCTCTCGCAGGCCCTTCGGAGAGCGTGGAGGAGATCCTTGCCTTTTCTCCTTGGTTCCCCGTGGAAAGCTGTTAGGGTAGAAAAGTGCTAACCCGAGCTGGCTGGCAGCTTCGGCCCTGTTGGGAGAGGCAGATGCCGAGGCCGGCTGGGCCATAAAAGTAGTGTAGTAACGTATTAGTTCTCAGTTGAGAGGTTGTCTCTTCAGTAGCATTGGTTAGGAGTCAGCAGTGCTGCGGTGTTGGTTTTCTTCCCATTATGTTCTGTTGTATCTGTTTAATTTGCAGGTGTATGACTTTCTAAAGGGTTCCCACTCGTTAATCAGTCTGAAACACGAGGCACGCTAGGCATTCCCCATCTCCTGAATTTGTGTAGCAGTAAAAAAAAAAAAAAAAAAAGTATTGATCAGCTAGATTGTAAGCTCTTTGAGGCAGAAACTGTGTAGCTATGGTCTGTACCAATCTTGATGGAGAAACTTGGCTTGAGCCTTCCTCCAAGCCTTGGAGTCAAGTAAGTACGTGTTAGAAGTTCCCCGGCTTGTGCAGGTTTTGGGTTCTGGGCAGCACGCCTGTGTCGGTCACTCAGGTTAACGATTGTCTCTGTGTACATGAGGATCTCAACTATCAGTGCTTGTGCAGCTAACAGAGGAAAGAAGAGGTGCAGTGTCCAAGTACATGAAATAAATACAATACAAAAGGAAAGTTTGCTTCTGTGCAGTGATGTTTATTTGTTTTGCTTTTCTTCAAAACCTGGTAGTAAAGAGTAATTTTTTTTTTCTCTCTATGAATGCTTGTTGGTTCAAATAGTGTGGGATAACAAAAAAATAATATATAAGGCAGTTGTTGACTTACACTGCAAAACAAAAATCTCCAGAGTACTCTGTGAACACTACATCCAGCTTGAGGCCAAAAATGAAAAGATTTCCTTCAGCTTCTGTTTTATTGCATGTGGAGTAAACCACTGATTATTCTTGTGAAGCCCATTACTTCTGCTGAATTCTTCTTTTGCCCCACTAGAGCGGGAAGAGCTTGTGGCTGTTTTAGGTGATCTTGCTCAAAATACAGCAAGACATGAGTGCAGTTATGTTCTGATTGTAAGGAAAATGTGTGTGTTTGGGGGGAGGGTTTTTTTATGTTTTTAACCAATCATTTATCAGGTATAAGCACTGTATAGAGCTTTTCAGTATAAAAGGGTTCACAGTTTTCTCTCTGAGTGGGTAATTTCTTCCAGTGTGTATTTCTTTCCGTATGTACCATCTTTTGCTGTAGCAGTTGCCTCAGTTTCCTCTGTGTAAGATCATTGCAGATGCATGATTTAAAGCCTTAAGCTGGGGGGGGCGGGGGTAATTAACAAGTGGAATGCATCAAAGTGTGCACAGTTTTTTTTACCTCTTAAAAGGGGGAGGAAAGGAGAACTGGGGTGGGGGGTTGTCTGCGCAGTGTGGGAATTGCATCTGGATCCCTTTTATGGACCTGCTCACAAATAGTTCATTGTGACTTTAAAACAAATCAAAGTTTAAGTTGTTGGTCATTGCAGGGAATACCTCAGAACCAAGCTTTTTGAAAAGTCATCTTGCCTGTTTGTCCCCTAACTGTTGTTACGTCTTGGGAAATACATTTGAGTTTGTGTATTTTTAGCAGTATTGATTGTAATCCTTTCTCATTGATGCTGGTTAGCAGGTTGCTGAGAAGGCAGCGCTGTCAAAGTAAACCAAGTTAATATTAGTATGTATAAAGATGGTCTGCCGACTTACAGAAGGGAAGAAGCAGGTGAAGAGAAGTCAGTGGTAACATCAGGGGAGTTCTGCTGTGGAAGTGATCCTTTCAGGATCCATCACTAATGTCTGATTGTTGCTGAGGAAACTGAAGCTCGATGTATTTTATTTTTAAGTAAATCAGATAACGTAAGTATCCTACTAAAAAGGTAGGGTGAAATAGAGTAGTCTGGCAAGTCATACTTGAAAGCTTGAGGTGTTGAAGCTGGATTGGATTCAAGATAGTCTCTATGTGTACTTTGCTTCCGTTCCCATCACTTTCAAGCAATGGCAGTGCTGAAAGATGGTATCTCTGGGCCCTTTCAGGCTAAGCAAAATATAAACCTGGTTGAAGCCCCCGTTTCCTGTGCTACAGGACGGAAATGAGAGGCAATCAGCTTGCAAGTGGACCCTTCCTGTATGTAGGAATATTTAAGTGATATGTGGTGAATACACCAAGAGCGTTTGCTTTCCTTCAGGGGCAGATCATCTTGATGGCAAGGAAACACACCTTTTCAGGTGTGGGGAGATGACCAAATCCCCACCCGTCCTTCATGCTGTCAGCCACCAATTACTGCCCCTCAGTACAGCATATGTTCAGTAGTATTCTGCTGCGGCCAAGTGCTGGATTTCTCGGGTCTTAGGCAGAAGTGGAGCATGTGCTTGCGTCCTTGCTAACAGAACCTCTTTGTGCCTTATCTTCAGTCACGAATGAATTGGGGCATTAGGGTAGTCCCTGGTGGCTACCTGGTACAGTTGCTGCTGCAGTGACTGTCTAGCACTGCTGTCACTGCTCTAAAACTTAAATCCAAAGTCAGAGGAATGAAAGGCATCGAGAGTGTCAGGTCATTCTTGTTTGGGAAAGCAAGCTCAAGATAAGATTTCAGTTAAGTAGCTGTTCCCCTTTATATTGAAGTGATTCTCCAAAGTAGAATGAGAGCTTGTGGTGCTTCGGCATGTGCTCACATTTAAGTTATGTATTTTGGGATAAGACAGGTGTCACAAATGTGACATTTCCCTTTGAGAAACCTAAAGCTATTATTTAAGAGAACGAATGTGAACTTACTGCTTATAGTAGTTGTGTTTTTCTGACTGCCTGTGATACTTGAGGTTGGCAGATGAATTGCAGAGATTAGATAAAGGCAAGGTATTTTGAAGATGAAGCATCGAAAGTTATGGAAAGCCTGAGTAAATATTTCTCTTGCTTGTATTTACAGACAGCTCTGTTCCTGAAGGATGTCATGGATTGTCCTGTCAAAACTTGATGTATACGTAACTTTTTTTTTCACGTGTCTGATCCTGTTTAGCAGGGGTCCTGACAGTTGAAATGAAAAGTACTTGGGAAAGGAACAGATTATAAAAAGGAGAAGAGACGAAAGGATTGCTTTCTATGCAGTATATAGTAATCTTTTTTTCCTGGCATGTAGTCCTAAAACTGTTATAGGAAGCAGGAGGAGAGTGAAAGTAAGTGGCAGAGTGAAAGGGAACATGAACTGTATATTCTGTAGATAATTCTGACTTAAATATTTGCCTAAGATTGGTCACATCTGGTTTTCTTTAATGGTGAACTACCTTACAAACTTTCTGGTGGTTTTCTTTCCCAGTGTTTCAGCTGAATTTCAGAGAGATGGGAAGAGGCTATGTGCCTTCAAAATTCTGGGCAAGGTGCACGCTTGCATTGGTGAGGGCAGGAGTAGAGCTCGTAAGCAGTTTCTTCAAAAGCAATGTTGTTGCTGGTTGAACTTGTTGGAAGTCACAAAAGTGGCTTGTGCTTAGCAAATCTTAAAATCTTAACGCTTCTGCAGAGCTGCCTAAGGTCTAGTGCAATTCTTGGGCTTCCTTTCAATCTAAAAAAATCACTTTGGAGAGAGGGTCTGTGCACCTTGCAGATCCTTAATAGTAAAAGGAAGCTGTTACCAAAAGCTTTTGCTGCCAGAATGAATTTTTACTTTGAAGTTGTGTTGCTTGCGTTCATAATGGTCAAGTGTTTTCTCTGTCTGATGGGTGTTTAGTTGCTGAGTGCAGTAACTCTGGTTGGAATCTTGTATGCAGCAAGCTGTGATCTTACTTAACACTTCTTGCAGTTAGTTTGGAAGAAAACGAGATTTCTATGAAGCCTGAAATAAAAGGGGCATTATTGCTGGCAGTGCTTCTGGCTGTCAAGTTTTTAAGGCATGCGGGCTAGGTGTGAGACTGGAGAGCTTGATAATACCAGAAGATGTAGTGTTTGTTCTATAAAGTCAATATTTTATCTGAAATGTTATGCCTTTAAAACACTACAACAATAAATGCTTAGCGCAACAAGCGACACTGAGCGCAATGAGCTCTGATCTGAGTTCAGAACTCATTTTAAGGAAGGAAATAGACTTAACTACCTAGCCATAAACAAAATCAATTTAAAATGTGTGTGATAAATACATCATATTACAGTCTCCCAGCTAATTCAGAAATGCTTGATGTTTTGCAGAAAATGCATTTTGAAATTCCTAATAAGGAAACAGAAATAAGTTCTGGATTGAAAAAAAAAGTTTTAACCTCAATTTCTAGCTTTTAAAATGACTTTTGGTGCTTTTGGAACAACTTTTTAACTTCAAATGGATTTGCAGCATTTTTTTGGTCTAATTTTTAAAAATGAAATTAAGATTTTGGCAAGATGACTTGTGTTTCAAGCTGTTCCAGTGATGCCTCTGGAGACTTTCTTTTGGGGGGGAGTGCTCATATTTTTCAAGCTGGGTACATGCTTCTGTACTTTGAATTCAACTTTTATTGTAGAAATTAGTATGTTCTATGTGTAAGAGCCCTTGAAAAATTAGGTAAATTTCAACTCGTTAAAGCTATAACCGTAGTTGTGCGCTTTTAAGAAAGTAACTGCATGGAAGCCAGGTAATTCAAGTTGGCCATGTGAAACCCCTGTTATAGAATACTGCTCTAATGCATCCTTCCCTGAGTGGTGTTTGGGGGTTTTTTTTTTGTTTTGTTTTGGTTTTTTGAAGTTGTGACCCTACTGAGGATGATGGATAGGGTACTTTTTCTTAACCATGCTAGAGACTTAAAAAAAAAAAAATCTTAATGATCTCTGTCATATAAGCCTATATTATTAAGCAAAGGACTTACCTTTTTTTTTTTTTTTTTTTTTTTTCCCCCAGACAAATTTCTCATGCTGTCCGCAGCTTTCTAGAGTGGTATTTCCACATCTTGTTAGGAAAACGAAAAATATTCTTTCAGCAGTGTGCATTATCTCGTTTCTTTAGTCTGAGTAAAACTGGCATTAATCATTAAATCCACCTGTCAAGGACCAGGCTGGAGAAAATACATTTACACTACGTTTGCTAACTGTAGTTACATAGAAAGTGCAATAAAACTGCAGGTCATTAAGTCGTCTTATTGCTTGCTTTTGGTTCACCAGCTCAACTGTCTGCGTGAATATTTTTTTTCCCCTGAAGTCTTTGCTGGCAGCCAGTGAATGACTGACAGGATGTAGGAAGGCTTCTTCCCACTGAAATTACCTAAAGCAGTGAATGGTCAGTATCAATTTAATTGATATTTATGAGATATCATTATTGGTAATTATTTAATTGCTTTCAGATTGGTTTGCTGTCATGCAGGGTCATGCTTTGGTCCTGCATCATTCCGTGTCATACTCTTGTCCCTTTCAGAGGCTGTTAGGTGTTTCTGTAATGACTGTTTTTCATATGTATTAGCCTGACCCCAACTTGAAGGATTGCTAATATTTGAGTTATGCTGTGCAGTGACGCTTTGCCTTCATGTAACTCCTTTTTTCCAAACAAATGCAATTCAGCACAGTCTTTGAATATAAGCAGTGTTCTGGACAAGGCATACCCTTCCTTGTGGAAGTAGTAGTTTAAACTAGAATTGACAACAATATGCAGCCTCTTTCGGGGTAACTCTTCAGCCTTTACACTACTGTATGGTATATACTTTTGGTAATGACATTGCTTAACCTGCTCACAGTGGGGAGTGTTCTCTTTGGGCCAGGTCAGTACATGATCAAATGAAGTGTGGTTTGTTTGGCTTGGTTTTTGAAAAACACTCTTACTTTCTTTCTGTGCTAACGCTGTTTTAGTAGGTAAAATTCAGATGGAAAATAAGTGGTTGATCAAGACAAAATACAATAATTAGTTCAAAATCCAGAACTGTCTGAACTACCACTGAGCAGACTGTATTGGCTTTTTGCTGTATAAGTGGTGTTACCTGCCCCATATAAAGTGTGAATGTAAAAAGTGTAAACCAGACTGTTTACTGGCTTGCTGAATGGAGAATAGATTGTGGTGTCATTACTGGTGTTGAAAAGTTATTTATGCCAAGTAAACCCTAATTAGGATTACTCGCAGTACAAAGTTGTTTTATTGCTGTAGAAATAGGATTTGACTTTTCTGCTGAGAACAATAGAACTCAATCTTGATTTGGAATTTGCAGCATTAAAACTTGCTCTTTTTGCCTCTCTCCTTCAGTCCTTTTGTCAAGACGAAATTAAGCTGTGTTAAAATTGTAGCCTCCCTAATGTGTTTGTCCAAATGCAGAGAAGAGCAAGTGATCTGAACAACTTTTCTAGTTCTTTCTTACAGCGTACTGTGAACAAAGTGCTATAATTTTACACTACTGTCATCCTCAGCATTTCTATTTCTGTACTTTCCTTTAGTGTTCTAGGGGATTTATAACTGCAACTCAAATTCCCCTTGGGCTGAAACCTGGCACAGAAGCTCTCATTATGAGCGAACCTTGTTTTGCAAAATTAAAAGCAAAGCATTCATCAAGAGGCTTTCTTAAACCTACAGGAAAGCAAAAAAAAAAAAAATGTTTATGGTTGCAGATCATTTTTTTTTTTCCCCACTGCAGGAAAAATCCAGCCAACTTTGGAAATCCCTAAGGTGTGGGTGTGCAATCAATAGCGGTGACAGATTCAGTGGAATGTTCTTACAATGTGAGGGTGGTTATTTGAGTATAAGGAGATGGTTGGGTAGTTACGTGCTTCAGCTGAAGTTAAGTACCTGTAGACCCTCAGTTCCCTGGAAAAGGGAGTGATCATGTTGAACTACCTACCTGATGTCTGCTTGTTTAAAATATATATATTTTTTTTTTCTTAAAGCGAACAACCCCCTTGTTTTCTGTAGGAATTGAGGCTTTATGTAATTGTGTAGAAGCAGAAAGGGCAATCTGAGCCACAAGCCTCTTTCAAATATGGGAGATGGAACAATTTAATTTGATTAAACATAAAATATCAAAGATAAGTTCTGAGGAACTTCATAACAGTGATTGGATAGAGGAGAGATTCCCAGTTAACACTCTCATTAATGGTGCTATTGTAGGAAAGCCTGATGAAGGTCAGCTTCATTATTACTGGATCTGACAAGCCCTTTGGCATCCGCACATACTCAGCCCAGTTATAATAGGTATCATCTCTCAGCTATTTGGAGGAGGTGAACCTGGAATGAGAAAAGCTGAGGTTTTTGTGGGTTTAGGAGGGGGCAAATTATGCAAATGTGCAGGAAACAGTGTGGGTTTTTTGTCTTGTGGGCATGCAATAAGCATTCTGTAAACATAATGCAAAAATAGTCAATGTGTTCACTAAGATAACTTAAAAATATCATTCTGGTATCCCAATGCACTTAACAAACTGCCCTATACTTGGGGATTACTTCACTTGTTTCTTCCCACAGACCCAAAGAGTCTTGTAATTCTTTAGGGGTGCATTTATCCTTTGTAGTGATCAGCTGAGATGTATTTGATGCCACATAAAAAAGGTGTTGGACCTGTGCTGGGAAAGCTTATGAGAGAAATCACAGATGTGATTCCTCTGCTAAATTGCTTTATTGGAATTGTGCCTACATAGAATACCAGCTTGGAAAGTCAGTGTTAGGCAGGATGGAGGACATGTGATTTAGGCTGGCAGTTGAAGATTTGCATAGAATGAAGTAGGTCTGACCTTGTGGGCTCTTAAGGAGAGACTTTACGAGGAATGAGGCTGTTTTGAACAGCAAAAGAAGTGAGATTCTAGGCTCAAGTCCAGAATGGAAATAAATGTGAAGATGAATGTCAGAAAGGAAGAACTGGAGTAATGTGTTCAGGAGCAAGAATGGAAATAGGAAGATCTAGGTCAGGAAATAAATACTGTTTTCACTTGAAAATGCACAGGGAAAATAGTAGCTAAAGCATCAGATTTTAGAATAATTTTCAAAGGGTAGTCTGAGAACTGAGACACTAAACTGCTGCTGAAGTCATGACTTTGGGCTTCACATTCATTCCTCCAGCTTCTGTTCTGCAACGGGGAAATGGTTACTAATAAAATTCAGTATAATGGAGAAGAGTTTTCATGTTGTAGGTTTTCCACGCTTATGTGGTTTGTGTTTTATTTGTTGTTTTTGTTTTGTTGGGGTTTTTTTGTTGTTTTTTAGAATACTGTGTTTCTAAGGGCTGAGTAGGAATAGCAAGAAGGAACAGAATCGTAAGATATGTGCTTCTCCTTGGTTGGGAACAGCAGTAAAGTGTCTTTCTATTAATGATCGTAAACTGAAGGAAACTTGAAGTTGTCTGCCTAAACCCATTCAAATTTCAGTAATAACTTTTCACAGGACAAATTCTTTTATGTTTCATCTCCCCCCCCCGCCCCCACCCACCATCAGGCTTTGTTTAGGGGTTGTATTTTTTTGTTATTCGTTAGCCTAATCCTGGCTCAGTGAACAGTCAATTGACAGACTCTACTTCTGTTTAAGATTATATACCGTAATTAATGTAAAGCCAAGTACAAAAGTAGGGTCTAAAAGGCCTAAAAGCAGTGGTGGTGGTGGAGGGTAGGATTTTTTTGTTGTTTCAAGATGGTCTGTTAGAGACTTTTTAGAAAGCTTAGCCATTTCCAGCGTTGACTTACCTGTTTGGGCATTTGCAGTGACAGTCTTGTGTTGCTGTTGACTTACATGCAAAATGGGCTGATAAGGGTTGCCTGGTGTTGGGATTGCTCCTGAACTATGTGGGTTTTTTGAGTACTTGATACTCTGCTGAGACTGAGATAGTAAAGGCTGTTTTTATGATTAACCATGCTGAAATAATTTGTTAATACAAATGCAGTGATAAATGCAGCTCTTAGTTTCAGTGTCTTAAACATAACTCAGTACCATGTGGAAAATACTGACCCTCGCTGGATAGGAACCTTCTTCTGTCATGCATGGATTTATCACAGCACGTGTAAAATATACAGCCTTTAAATATACTGAAAATATGAGCTGAAGTTCTGGTCAAAGTTATTCTCAAAAGTTGCATCGCATGGAAGAGCACGACATGTTGTCTGAGAAGCTTGTAGGTGATTTGTCATGTAATTCAGTACTGGAAGTCCTCTTCATCCATAAATACATAACTTTCTGTGAAACACAGTATAAGACAGCAAATGAACACTAATTTACTGGGTCACAGCAGCCCTGAATACTTGAGTTAAACTGCACTGTAAGGTCAGCAGTCATACAGTGTGATCAGAACATAGGATAATATGTTCCTCGGACAGTTTCTGTGAGAATCCCTGCAGGTTTTTTCTCTTGATCTTTATAATTTGCTGCATTTATACAAAGATTTTCATTTTCTATGTAGTTTATTGAAGCTGTTGGGAGGGACAGGGTAACTTAGAATCATAGAATTGTTTAGGTTGGAAAAGACCTTTAAGAGCATCAAGTCCAACCGTTAACCTAACCCTGCCATCCCATCACCCAACCATGTCCCTAAGCACCTCGTCTGCCCATCTTTTAAATACCTCCAGGGATGGGGACTCAACAGCTTCCCTGGGCAGCCCATTCCAATGCTTGATAACACTTTCAGTGAAGAAATTTTTCGTAATGTCCAACCTAATCCTGCCCTGGTGCAACTTGAGGCCATTTCCCCTTGCCCTGTTGACCGTTACCAGGGAGAAGAGAGCGATGCCCACCTCGCTACAGCCTCCTGTCAGGGAGTTGTAGAGGGCGATAAGGTCTCCCCTCAGCCTCCTCTTCTCCAGGCTCAACAAACACCAGTTCCCTCAGCCGCTCCTCATCAGACTTTTGCTCCAGACCTCTCACCAGCTTTGTTGCTCTCTTCTGGACACGTTCCAGCAATGCAACCTCTTGTAGTGAGGGGACAACTTCAGTTTGGAAGGGCAGTTTATTGCCTCTGCTTGAATGCTCTTGTTTCTGATCAGCTTAGATCTTGTTTTAAAATATGATGTATAAAAATTGCCACTAAATCTTCATAGTGCTCATAGTCAGAAACTCATCAGTTGCTGAAAGGAATTGTGCAGTGTGCTTGCTTGTGAGAGCAGGGACCATCTCTGGAGAGCCAAGAGGTTTTTCTTGGTTATATGTTCCTAGGCTCCGCACCATATCCTAACTATTCCTGTAATAATACCTGTTTAAATCCCCGATGGCTCTAGTGAGGAATGGAATCACATTCTCAATTAAAAAGGCTATATAAACCCTAAAGAACTGAAAGAATATTGTACAGTTAATAATCTACTAGTGTTTCTGAACTGTTGATACCTCTTCCTGCATCCCAGGTGCTCCTAGAGGGAGCATCAAAGCCAAAGGAGCATCTGTGTGCATTACTGCTGCTGTGGCTGCAGCTCACAAGGATTATTATAGAATTGCTGGACACTGCATGGCTGCTTTTCTGCAAGCCATTAACTTTATACAGTTGTGTGCATCCCGTTCCCCTATTTGTCTGTTAAGGAACCTTAGGAATGAAAAAACAAATGTAACTCATGCCTCATTCTTGAAATAACACTGTTAAAAAAAAAAAAAAAGTCAAGGCCAACAACTTTAACTTAGTTATAAATCTTCTTAGAAGTCAATTTCCTGGAATTTCGGATTGCTGTAGATTACTGTGCTGCCAGAACTGTGGATATCTTAGGTATTGATTACCAAGCTTGCAGTACATCTGGTGAATTGAACTCAGCAGGTGTAACTAAAAGAAGAAAGGGACGTGCTAATCTAAGACACAAAGCCATTGTAAAGAGACTTTGTAATCCTGTTAATAACATCTGTCAGTATTTGAGCCTTAAGTGTTACTCGTAGGTAGGGATACGAGAACCTAGGATCTCATCTACTGTTAACTGTTTTACATTTTAATTGGTGAAATTCAGTACCAACACTGTGCACACTTATTCACTGGTCTCAATGACTAAACTGATACACTGAATCTGATAGACACAGATTTTTACAAAACTACTTCTAGAGGCTCCCTCTATTATAGGTGATGATAGAGTGATACCATCGAGATAAGAACTTGGGTTGTTCTATAGGAAACATTTCTAACTTCATCGTAGGAACTAGGAAACCTCAAGATTTCGAGGTTTCTTGCAAAACAATTCTTGGAAAAGTTAAGTGTGTTATCAATTTTTAACAGCAAATTTTGAAATAAAAAAAATTGTAAATCAGGTTTTTTTCAGTGTTTTTGGGGGAAGATTCTCAAGAAAAAAAAAAGGAAATGCATACCAAATACAGTTCAAAATATGCTGTGTTGTGATTAATTTGTTTTGAGTAGTGGAAAAAAAAAATCTTCAGAAATTCTGATTGTTTCTGTTAGGTAGTAATAAAGTTCTGTAAAAGTAGTAATCTTGGATTGTGTATTTTTCTTCTGTGGGATTCCAGTAGCAAATGTTAAAAGTTTTGAATTGGAGGGAAGTAGGTGATGGCAAACAGCATCTCAGCCACAGCCTTCACAGTGGTCTGTAGTGAACTTGGTTTTCCTTACAGCTGGATTTGTTAATACTAGCTTGGGGCTAAGGTTGACCTTCAGCTAAGAGAAACCTTAATTTCAAGTATTGTCAACGATAACCACCGTGCTGGAGAGTTGTATTGCTACTGAGTTCATGCATAAGGGCAAAACCCCATAATGCTGCCACTCACTTTTGATAGCATTTTGCATCCTCTTTGTATTTATGTAGATGACAACAACTGTCACCCAAAGGAGCATCACTATCATGGATTGTTGTCGGGAGAAGCTGGGCAGGTTTGTCTTATGGTAGCAAAGTGAGACTACTGACTGTTTTGAAGAAGGAAAGAGAATGTTTTTCTTACTGCCTTTTCCTTAGTCCCTGGAAGTTGGGTTGTCTCCTTGGGCATCATATAGTTAGTAAGGACTTAAGCTTTGCCTTGTGCAGATGGTTTTGTTACCTTTTATTTTTATTCTTATTATTAAAATAATTTTGGTGTTGCAAATGGGAAAGTACAGGCAATGGATTTGAGACCACTTTGAGTTTAGGAGTTCTTATAGTTGTGGTTAAGAATGTTTGCCAGGCACCTCATGTCCTACATATCTACATCTTGTCTATGAAATGCTCTGACTTGGTATACTAATGTAGCCTCATCTTCTCCTTTCTCTCTCTGGAGCATTAAGGGGTAGGAAAGAAATGTATATAAATATACTGCCTGTGGTTGATGTAGAAACTTACATACTCTGTAGTCAATTTGTTGTTCCTATGCAAGAATTGTTTGTGCATTCTTAAAATCTAGATCACGTTATTTAGGTGAGGTGAGGCGATGGTTAGACCTCAGTGTTGATAACTCTCTCCTGGGTTTGATTTTTAATGGGGCTAAGTCAGGCAGCTTACTACTTTCTCATCTGTACCCTGTGGCAAAAATATTTTTTAGTCTTTTCCATGATAGCTACTACAAGACATAACTTAATGTTTGAACTGTTCATTGACCAAAGCTGGGCAGTATTGATACCAGGTGTTTTTAAATGAGGAGAAATAGCTCAATAGCTTAGGTAAAGCTTGCATAGTCATGGATGGCAGAAATCAAGGTTGCAACGGTGGCACTGACACGGTAGACTTTCACACTTCAACTGGGTGGTCTGGTTTTCCCTGCTATCAGACTCTTGAAAACAGTGTGCTGGTACTCTTTGTTTTCGCATCCATTTTGTTGAAAAAATGGGGAATGGATGAAAATGTAAGGCACTTGTGCAAAGGAAGAAATTTTAAAAGGGTGTTAGTCTTTTGTAATGTGCAAAATGAGGAGACAGAAAGTATGCAATGCTGTTGGGGGCAACCTTGCAGTCACAGGGCTTGGAAAGTATGAAAAATGCTGCAGCTTTAATTCTATGAGCCCTTTTTCTTCCTGAGTTCAAATAATAAAATCTTGCAAGCTGTTGATGTACCAGTGTTTAAGCTGGCTTCTGTAACCTTCCAGCTGCCTATGTTAATACACATTTTCAGATAGTTGAGACTAAAAACCCATTTGTGTTTTCAAAGTGCACTGAAGCCTCAAAGCCTCGTTTCCTAATGACTGTTAAGCTTCTGATTTCACTCTTGACTGTAGTAGCATTCCAAAAGAAGTGAATTGGGTAGGGTTTTTTTAAGGAGCTCTGTAGCTATGCCTAGTGTTTACTCTGCAATTACTTTAAAAAAAAGGGGGGGGGGGGGGAAGACCAGTGTTGGGTTTTTTTCTTTGGTAGTTTGAAACTGAAAAAGTGACTGCACTTTTATAGCTCCACAAGTCATGAAAATACTGAGTGTGCAGCTTGAGTTCAGCAGCCTTAAATACAAGGGAATGTTCTCCTAGGCCTACAAATCTGGTAACCCTGCTTGTATCCTTCCATCGGCAACATTGCAGGCTCTTTCCAAGATCCTGAAGTCTGGAAACTGGAAATGCAAAACTTCGGAGAGCAATGTGGTGGCTTTTCAGGAGTGGTTAGCTTAGCATGTTACACATGCAGGCACAAATGCATGCATAGGGGCACGTAGGGGAAAGCTACGTGGTCAGTAGACCTGGATGTGTTAGAAGATTGTAAACAAGTTTGCTTTATCTTCCTTTGAAAAATGAGGTGTGGGACCATTTGTATAACCCATATTGATGTCCTTCTGTATTGAACAGGCCACAGACATTTCAGAATCTAGTCTTGGTAAGACAAATCAAAGATGGGATTTTTTTTCCTGAAAATTCCAAGTGATGGTGAATCTGCTGCCACCCTCGGTAAATGGGGATTTGAATTTATTATTGTATTGTGTGGTTTAGAAATAGTAATTTAGAAATTGTGCTTCACCGTTCAGTTCCTGGTTTTTAGTCTACTCAGACCCTTGTAACTTCGCTTACTAGCTTGAGGAGTCTTTCCCCCTCCCCCCCCTCCCAGCAGCTTGCTTTTTCATCAGCTAAAACAAGCTTCTTGTCCTTACTGTCTCGCATATTATCTAATCCTGTAATTATTTCTGTGGTTCCTTTCTGAACTTTCTCCAACTTACCTCCTCTTGCTGTTATGTTCTGCAGGGACCTAGCTTAGAAACACAGATGGTGGAAGATGAAGCTGAGACAAGTGAAGAACTGCCGCCTCATCTGCGGGAAGAGCCTCCTGAAGGTACAGTACTAGTGGTCAATATAAACTCTTTGCATTAAATTGGGGAAAATGTCCTGGCCAAGGAAGTCTTATTTATTTATCTGTCTATCTGACCTGAGCGCCTGCCTCTGCCTATTTTCTGAGAGGGGTAAGGTTTTGTCAATGCTGACAGCTGAGCTAACCTCCCAGCCAGAGGTCTAGCCTTTTGCATTCAAAGAAAGCTGCACCCACTGAGGTGCGGACATTATTCTGCATTCCCTTTAACAATATGGCTTCTGATTAAAATTGGCCTGCTTGATCATCCTGCCTGTAGGCTTACGAATATAATGCCTCCTCTACTGTCTTGTTTGTGATGTTTTGAGCCTTCATTAGGGAATGCCTCCTAAGTAGTCATCTGTTTTTTCCTTACCCCTCTCTGCAGCATCCTGCTATTGAAATTGTCCCCAGCAGAGACTTGTCGAAGTTAGGAATTCTAGTGATTCTGTTTCTTTCCGCCATCTCTCTTGGAAGCCAGTTTAGCCATCTGAGGAGGAGGCAGTGAGACACTGTCAGTCAGTAGGAGGCTCAAAAATGCCAATTTTAATTAAAAACCTTGTTTGCAATGACATGCCCTGGATTTATACAGGGAACGGATTTTTCCCACTGTGTAAATGTGGCAGACATATATATGCAACAAAATAGCTGTTGCTCTGTTGAATAGAAGCTGCTAACATTGCCGCAAGCGATGATAACGTTTTGAGCTTTGTCTCCATTTCAGTGACTTTTAAAACACAATCGCTCATAATCATTGTGGACAGCTTAAACAACGCAGAGAGTGCTGGGATCCTTATTAGCAACTTACTGTTAAAATACCATGACATGTCTCTGGGAAACATAAATGTGTTTTATATTTTTCCTTTAAGGGAGTAAGGTGCTGATACAGCATTTATACTGACAACCACTCTTAAAGGGAATATGAACCAAGTAGATGGTTTTAGGAATTGGCTGCTCCATTCCTTCTTGTTGAGCATTCTGTTACAGTTTTCTCATTAAGTTTAATTTCTTGTTCTGCCATTTCATATACTGTGTGTTGGCAATTACACTATACAGAGGTAAGTGAAAGGCACGTTTCTTTTCGCAACTCCTATAAAACAAATATTTCCTCCTATAGCAAATGTATATAATACTCCTAAAGCAAAAAATTCCTCCTCTAAAGGAAATAAATGTGGAAGATGTTGTGATTACTATATATACAAACAGAGGATATAATCTTGATTGATAGTTTCCCCCCCCCCCTTTTCTTTGTAAGTAATGCCAAGTCAGCATGTGATAACAGTGCACTGTTGAAGTAAGAATTCTGGTCACTGGCCTGAGCTGATGATTATATGAGCCTAGAGACCATATCCTGAGATGTAAAACACAGGAGATGATCTTGTCTCATCAGTTTATCAGGAATAGTCTTAGACTTTGGACCATGGCTTTTGAAGTGTCTAATCAGAAGGGTTTTTGTTTTGGTTTTTTTTATGTGGTGAAGTATTTTTGCAAACCAGGTTTTTGTAATTGAAAGTGATTGCTTCTGCCTGCAACCCTGCTGGTTTGAATGATGATGAAAAATGTCAGTATTAATATTCCACTTCTGTGACTTGTTGGGTGGTCTGGGAGCAGTATGTGCTCTGGATATGCCCACTCTGCTAGGGTGAGAAAAAAGAACCATAACAGTTGAGCTGATTTGGTTAAGCAGTGGTGCAGTAGATACTGTGAGTTCTTTTAACGTCTGAGCTCAGTATGTACTTTTTAAAATTTACAATGACGATAAGAGTAGCAAAATAAGAGGGATGTTCAGAGCACAACTGAAATGAGAGACTGCTTGGGAGAAGAGGTAGAAGAATAGCTCCTGAAAGAGAGCCATCAGGATTATGCTGAAATTATAGCTGGCTCTGTGTGTTAGTGGAGCTGAGGAACCGGAGTCTTGCTTGGACGCTGCTGTCTACCGACGTAGACTAACCAGAGTTACTGTGAAGATCATGTAGTTGCAGGGGTGATTACAAATACCCCATGAAAGAGAGAAATCTCTGAAGTTCTTTTAATGTTAAATGCCATTAAGCACTATCTTCTTTTGTTGCTCTTCTACTGATTCCTGGTTTCTTCTGATAGTGCTTTCCTAGTTAAATCGAATGCTTTGCAATAAATAAGTAAGCCATGTTGTCACGACTGCTGCACGCTTGTTTCGTGGGATCTATGAATTGGAGGCTGTGTCTGCTTGCCTTCTGGTAATGAGCGCAGAAGGGATGGAAAGCTCTCCAGAGTCCGTGTCCTTCCAGCGCAATCCGATATTTCACCAGATTGCATCATAGTGACTTTGTTTTCTAGTTTGCACTGCGTATTTACTCCTCTCCTGAAAGGAAGGGAACTAGAAGCACTGCGCTATATAAATATTGCAGTAAAATAAGAGGTTACCCTTCAGGGATTGTCATGTTTCTGAACAGTGTTGCAGTACGGTATTCTACAAACAATGGGACGATTTTACAGGTCCATCGTGTACGTAAGTGTCTCGGGTAAGCGCGTGCGTGGGTAGCAAGTGGGATAGCGGAGCAAACGCCGCTTCGTGGTGCTGCGTGGCGGCCTGGCGGGATTTGAGACAAGAGGAAGTTTTATGGTTTAAAAAGGAGATGAACCAGGAAATCCCTGAAAGGTGACAGCCGGAGGCTTGGTATTTGTGTGTAACCTGAATCCATTTTATCTCCTCTTTTGTCGAAGTTAACTTTTTTGCTATTAAAATAAGTCAGTGGAGTAAAAAATACAGCTGGCACAAGATGCTGTAAGTGATACTAGATGTCAAAAAAGGGCTTTTTATTTTATAATGAAGATGTGTTATCGTGACATCGCTTCCGGCCGCCCGAAGCTTGGGACATCTCCCCCCCGCACCCCCGCGAGCAAGAAGGGGTGCTGGAACCTCTGAACGCCTTTCCCGAAAGCTGCCGTGTGGTGTTACAAGGGCAGCTTTGCGTTCTGCCGCAGGAGGGCTGTTTGGCGCCTGATGATCTCTTACCCTTGACTTCGTGATCCGTCTGCCCAATTCACGTTTTATTCTTTATTCCCCCTTCATCTTTCCTTTCTCTTCGAACTTGTGTTGTGGTTTAACCTGGCAGGCAGCTGAACACCACACAGCCGCTTGCTCACTTGCTCCCCCCCCCTCAGGGGGATGGGGGGGAGAATCAGGGGAAAAAAGTAAAACCTGTGGGTTGAGATAAAGACAGTTTAATGAAACAGCAGACGGGAAGAATAACAACAATAATAATGGTAAGAGAATATGCAGAATATACAAAACAAGTGATGCACAGTGCAGTTGCTCATCACCCGGTGACTGATGCCCCGCCTGCCCCGAGCAGCGATTGTTATCCCCCCCAAACTAACTCCCCCCGAGCATGATGTCACATGGTCTGGAGTCGCCCTTTGGCCAGCTGGGGTCAGCTCTCCTGGCTGTGCCCCCTCCCAGCTTCTTGTGCACCTGGCAGAGCAGGGGAAGCTGGAAAAAGACCTTGACCAGTCTAGGCACTACTTAACACACTGATGTTTTTAGTTGCTGCTATCAACATTCTTCTCATGCTAAATCCAAACCACAGCACTATGCAAGCTACTATGAAGAAAATTAACTATCTCAGCCAAAATCAGGACATCTTGTTAGCATAATTCCTCCCCCCCACCTCCCCCAGCTAAAAGGCAAGAGTGGGGGAGCAGTAGTAATTGCCATTTGGAGTGCTGTTCAGCCTAGGGTGCTTAACACTTCACAGGGAAGGCTCTGTGTGTGGCAGAGTTACCGTCACCCAACAGTGAAGGGCAGTGAGCTCTGGAGAAGGCTTGAGTCCGTTTTAAACGGTATGAAGCGCTTTCCTCTTTGCAAGGATTCAGCGCTGCTGATCTGTGTGGCCACATGCTCGGGCACTGAGCTACTTTCAGGTAGATTCTATGTGGTCACGGATGTTTGCTGTTAAATATTAGTCTGATTGTAGCAAGAGAACTAGATTCAGTTACCCGAGTGCTGCAACAGCTTGCTGTATCTGTTGCTTCTTTATCCACTGTTTCAGGGTTCTGTTGCTGATCATTCAATACAGTACACTGTTAATTTTTATCATTGCCTTGCTTTTCTGTGCTCTTGCGTTAAATTACCCAAGGAAGGTGATGGCAATGAAATCTGATGGTGATAAAATCTTTTGCAACATGATCAATTATGAAACAGCAGCATCTCCTTTGTTAGACAACTCGGATCTTTTTCTCTTCTATCTGATGAAACGGTGACCCTGACTTTATTCCTGCTTCTCCATCCTGTTGCCGGTAGATTGAGGGAAGTGATCCTTCCCTTTTATTCAGCACTGGTAACGCCACATCTCAAGTACTGTGTCCAATTTTGGGCTCCACAGTATGAGAGAGACATGGACATACTGGAAAGAGCCCAGCAAAGGGCCACAGGACAATTAAGGGACTGGAACATCTCCCTTGAGAAAGGCTGAGAGAGCTGGGACTGTTCAGCCTGCAGAAGGATTGTGGGAAACTTATCAGTGTATGCAAATACCTGCAGGGAGGGTGTACAGAAGATGGAGCCAGGCTCTTTTCAGTGATGCCCAGTGACAGGACAGGAGGCAGTGGACACAACCTGAAACACAACTGAAAATAAGGAAACACTTTTTCACTGTGAGGGTGACCAAGTGCTGGAATGGGTTGCCCAGGGAGGTTGTGAAGTCTCCCACCTTGGAGATGTTAAAAAGCTGTCTGGATGTGGTCCTGTGCAGTCTGTGCTAAGTGATCTTGCTTGAGCAGGGCAGTTGGACCAGATGCTCTCCAGAGGTCCCTCCCAATCTCAACCATTCTGTGATGCTCTGCCTCACGCGTACTATCTCTGTATGTTTAAAGTCTCCTTCTGAAGCTCCTGCATATATCCCCTGTCTATTACACTCATTTTTATGGGAAAAGTAGCTCTACTCTATCAAACTGCTAAATGTTACGCATTTTGGGAATGCATCCTTGGTAGATACTGGGATATGGCTGCAGTTTCTTTCGGCCCTACATTGCTAACTAGTACTGAGTATACTAAAACTTAGTGCAAGGTGGTATGAAAAGCTGCATCATTAGTTAACAGCAGTAGCTCCTCTTGGGAGTTTACAAACCAGTTCTTTGTTCCATTATCTTTAAATATTAAGCATTAAATTTTTATCAGCCAACCTACTATGACCAATTTGGCAGTGAGTGTGAGTCTTGTGTCTGAACCATCTGCTCTCTCTTCCACAGTTTTCAGAGCTAGCAGAGATGTTCCTTCTTTGTTGCAGACAGATTGGGCCTTGTGGAGTAAAGCTTTATTAAAAGCAATGGGTCTTAGCAGCTCTACCGTATATAACAAATCTTGAGAAATTTACTTTCCAAATAACTGTGGTATTCCTAATTCAAATTGTTTTACACTTGCTGTGGGTAAAGAGCACACATGGATAGTTACTGTAAATCAGATGATTTGCACCAATTTAGAGCATAGTATCTTGTGTGAGCCTTATAATCTGTCTCCATGGAGGCATAGAGCCTTTTTTGCTGGTTTATATCTTCTGCGAGATAAAAGTATATTGCATACTTCTGTGGGAAGCTTTAGGACTTCTTATCCATAGTTTGGGATTCTCTGATCCAAAGTTTTGTGGACCACTCATTCAAGATTGTCCTTGGATGCAAGTATTTTATTTAGTTGTATTATCTGTACAGATCTAACTGGAAAAAAAAAAAGCACAACTGCATTTCAATTGGGGTACTACCATGCATTTGAAATTTCTGAAATTAATTAGACTTTTAACTTCATACTGGGGTAATGTTAGGGTATTCTGTTATGAGAACACAGCAATTTCTTGAAGCCAGCAGGTGCCAGAAGAACACAGCTGTTTAGGCATCTCGTCTGAGATGCAAGACATTGAGTTCAAGTCCATGATACAGGTACTTTGAAAAGGTATATTCTGATAAACAGATACAGTTTTGATGAATGTATGGCACTTTTCCAGTTAGTTTGCTTAAAGTATTCTTTACAGAGAGCAGTCTCCATCAGAGACAGTTTTATTGTTGGGCCAAATGTTTGCTGCAGCAAGGACCGTACTAAGACTTAAATGCTGCAAACTTGAGCTGCACTGTGTTTTGCATCTTCTTGTTGCAAGTAACATTTAGAGTGTTTGTCTCCAAATAAACACGAGAAATCGCCTTGGAAAATGGTGCATTTAATAGCAACTCTGTTTCAGTGTTAAGCTCTGTACTGAAAACTGTTGCTATTTCTGGTATAAAGTAACTTTATTAAGTTGCCTGTGGCACTTAGTGTCATCTGTTACATACATGCATATGTATGTGCGTATGCAGTCTGCCAGATTAATACCTTCCAAGAGGTTCTGTGAAGCTGGCAGTGCAAAGCAATGCTATCTGCTAAGCCCTCTTCTGTTTTCCCAAGTCAAATCACTCTCTTCAGCGTGCTACCTCATGAGGTCCAACAGTCAAATCCCCCTACAGAGGAGCTCTTGAAATGATCTGCTTTTTTTGTGTAATGGCCAGTTGGCAACGTTCTCAGCGTGCATTCACCTCTGCAGTTCTGTGGTCTTACAACTAAAGCAGAAGACTGGGAACTGGGACAGCTCTCATCTATTCCTTGCTCTACTGCTGACTTACTCTGTGGCACTAGTCAAGTAGTTGGGCCTTCCTTGAACCATAGCATTCTTTGTGTATGAAACAGAAATGACTCTTCTTACTTATAAATGAGGATGGTGAAAAAGCAAATTGTAACTTTTTAAGCTTTCAGAGGTGGAAGATACTTGAAAATTGAAACAGAAAATGTGATCATGATGTATAAATAATATAAAACTTTCCCTGACATATAACTTGTAAGGCTCTTTTTCTTTTTTTTTTTTTTTGAGTCTTCGAAATGGTGATTGGACTTGTCAGGTAACTTCAAATAGAAAGGCAGGTTTCTTAAAGAGCAGAGAAAGAAATTAGCAGCGAGGCTGTCTGTTCTTTGGAGCTGGGACTTTATGTACCCGGTGTGTCCTCTCATCTATAAAAACATTTCCTGAGCTACTTCTGTAAATGGCCTGAGGCTGAAGAGCAACATTTCAGTATCATCTGTCTGCTTTTAAGGCACAGATTCTGTGCAGCCATGCTCTTCTGTTGGCCCAAACAGTTCCTGTTTCTGCAAAAAGAAATGACCTGGAGTGTCAGCTCAGTCTTCCGCACAAAGTCTACCTCAGTATTTCTGGTAGAGTTGTAAAACACTTTCACATCTATCCAAGTTCCAATACTGTGTTTCTATTTAATTTATCATCATCATTGTTTTAGTAAAAGCTGAGATTCTTCTTTGTTTAAATTCTCCAGCGCCTATATTGGCTTCCTCATGCTTTATTTAATTTTTTTCTTTGGGAGAAACCAGCAATCAGTCTGAAGTGGGAATACTACTCAACCAGTATCTGTGTGTACCTCTTCCCTGCCCCACCCACCCCTTTCACCCCCCCAACCCTTCTGTAATACTACTGACAACGGGCATCTTCCATTCAGCAGCTATGTTACGTGGGCTCCTAGACACACCATGAAAGCTATTTATATTGTTTTTATTCCACTTCTCCCTCTGCCCTATTCTTTTCCTCTTCACGATTTTCATATGATATAATGAGATATTGCTTTGACAGTTCAGCATCCCTTTTCTCTAGCCTACTCCATGCCCTGCAAATCATTCTGTCACTAAGTGTTGTATGTGTGCACAGCATATGCTGTTAATGGCAGCCTAAATAGCCTCCAAGTGCCTGGTAGATTCCAGAAGAGAGGTTCTCATAACTTAAGTGTGGGAAACCTCTTATCAGTGGATCTTGTTAATACAATAATGTTGTGAAGTGAGTCAATAACCACCTGGTTTTCCCTGAGCGCATTTGCATAGAGGATCGGGCAACAATAGTTTTACCATTTGCCTCTGCACAGTAACTCTAAGTAATGTGCATCATCCAAATGTAAAGACATTTCAGGGTGAAGGGCCAGTGGGAAGCCTCTGTCAGAAGATATGTCTTTATCAATTACTAGTGAATGTGTTTTATTCTAGCAAATAGTTTTGAACTGCAGGATTGACAGAAACCTGTTTCATGAGTGAAAGCAATGTATCTTATTACCTGGCTGAAGCGGCAGACATCTGTCACCATTTGTGTACTAACTAGAGACGCATGAAATTAAGAATGCAGGAGTATATTCTTTTACAATGTATTTTTCATTTTGAGGGGCAAAGATATTAACATAGAGATGCAGCCAGTTGTTTTCCAATAAATCTTTTGATCCTGTAGTTATCAGTCCTCTTCTAAAGGTGAAGAAGAAAGCAGTTCTTATTTGTTCCTAAAGGACTACAGAAAGAGGCAAGCAAGTCTCACTCACTTCTAGCTACAGTCTCAAGTACTAAATAAGAACAAGCAGTGCAGTAAATCCAGGTCAGGAGTGAAATTGGATCGGTATATCAGTGTGTTAACAATGATGATATCTTAAACTGCTAAACTATCAGAGTATTATGGCAGGCAATGAAATCATAAGGTCGGTCGGTACATGAGGCTGTTAATTCTGCCTCAGAACTGAGTGAAATGCCCAGTTAACATTTCATATACATCTGTAGTCTCAGCCCGGCTGCCTGTCTTGATTTCAGCTGTTTGTGAACAATTTGAGCCACTACTTTGATTGCCGGTATGATTGCACAATTGCACCAGTCTGGCCTCTCCTGGACTGATCATTTTGGATCACAAAAACAATCTTATTCTGAAGAGCAGTTTCTTTTCAAAGCTTTTTAAGAACTTAAGGATGAGCTGTAAAAGTGAGCAGGTTCGTGTCAATTTTCTTGTCCTCTGGGATAGTATTCTAGAAAAAGAAAATCTTAATCTAGTTTGAATTGGGTAGAACTCTAGAGTAATTTTCATAGAGAACAGTCTTGCCACTAGTATGTGTGTGTGGAATTCTCTGTCTCTTATTTTATTTTCTGATCACAGTGAAGACGAATGCGTGTTCCTTATTAATGTGGAAGGTTCTCAAGCCATTTGTAGTACACTTCTTTGGCATATTATAGGGGATCTGTCCTCTTTCTGTCTGGCTGACAGTTGCCTGGTCAGAAAGAGTTTAGCGAAGGCTAAATTTTATGTTTAATCCTTTCTTCTTTATTATGTCCTCTCTGTACCACTAACAAACTACTGTTTTCAGTTTTTGCCAAAAGTATGTAACATGCAGTGCGATATACCTGCTGCAAAAATTTTAAGTGGCTTTATATTTTTTCGGTCTTGTATTATGAAAAATTAATGGTTTTTTTCAGTTCATATCCAAAAAGAAATAATATAAATATTCTTCCCACAAGATAATTAAATCCAGTTTGCAAGTAACGCTAAAAAATTGTCCATGGTATTTCTGTGGATTGTGAGAGGGTCTTAGGATCTGGGATTGTTAAAAGAATGTCTTGGAACCTTCTTACAGTAGAAAGAACAGATTTATAGTCTTGAACTATAACAGATGTTATTTTCTAGCACCTGAGACCTGATCTTTGGAGTAAGTGAGAGGTGTTCAAGAGGTGGGCAGGAGATGAACAGTTTGCAGTCTAGCTGTTCATCCATTTAAGACTCTTAAGAAAGAAAGTGGTAATGTTGTTGACTTCTACTGTTTTTACTTTTCTGGAACTTATATTTTATTGTAAAGGTACAATTAAAATAATAATAATAAAGGTGCTGCCCTGTGCAGAAGTTCAGAGTCAAAGATTGTTGGTTGTTTCCTTTGTTCCCTCCCACCCCAGGCTTCTCCAGCAATTTGTGGGTGGTGGTGGTGTGTTCTGGATTTTATTTTTTTTATTTTGTGATGCTGTGATTTAGTTTGTTTTCCCCTAGAGAGTTTCTATATCTCTTGAACACAGAATTGGAATAATTCTAGCTACTTATGTGAAGTCATCCTCTTTGGTTAAGCCAGCCGTGTGTATGTATTCAGTACTGGAAAGTGTGATTGTATGAAGTGCCTCGTACCTCTCACTCATCCCTCTGAAAGCCAAAGAACAAACCCCCAAGATTTAATACAATGTTATTACAATATGTTTAAGTTAGGGCTTGCTCTGGGAAATGCAAATTGAGGCTGCAAGTTTGGTTTAGTGTTTTTATAGCTTGAGAATGTTATTGTTACTATTACTGCAGTATTTTGTTCCTAGCATCTTGAGGGCTGTTTTTTGCTTAAAATATTTGACTTACTTAATCACGGAAGTGGGTAAGTTCTTCCAGTCTATGGACCTTGTACCTTTATGTTGAAAAAGGGAAAAAATGCGCTTACCAAGTCTGAATATTGCCTAAAAATCTCCTTTACATTATGTAAATAAATCCGTTTCCTGTGAGATCTGCAGACATATAAAAGGTTGTGATTAGCTGAACCCAGCTGTAATTAAAATACAGCTTGGTCATTGGTTTAAGCTTAACGTGTGCCCACACAGCTACCGAAAGAGATGTTCCTACATTCAGCCCTGGTTGCATGTTATCAGTCTTGCCCCACAGCACGGCCCTAGCACAAAAGCAGCAGAGCACCCAAAGTGAGAGAGCACCTCTTTCTGGACAAAGTGTGGACATAGCCAGTGGGTTAATGCTCACGTTGTTCCCACGGACTGCAGATTGAAGGATGGGTCGTGCAGCTGAGTAGAGCCTGTAGCATGCATGTGAGCCTGGGCGCAACCCTTAGGCCAGGCTTTGGGTCCAGTATGTGCTGTGGGGTTCTCCTGGCTTCCTTGTTATTTTAGCAAGGAAGAGAGGTGCAACCACAGGCATTGTTAAAAACCTCCCTTTGTGAGAGCGTACAGGAGGTCATCTTTAGATGTTCGTGTTTCTAGCAACGTCAGTGTAGCGCAGTAATTAAGATCATGAGGAAAAGCGGAGGGATCTTGGCTTTCAAACTTACTCCCCCTGGCTCCGATCCAAGTATCATTAATATGACATGAGATGTTTTGTTGGTATTTGATTAACTGGGAGGCTTGTTCTTGTTTTGTGTGACACATTGTAAGTTAACCACCCGGCATGCTGACATGTGCGATTAAAAACAAGCATTTAAAACTAAATTGAGAAGCCGACTGCCAAGCGCACGGCAGGGAGGAGCCAGAGCAGCCTGCCCTGAGGGACTCAGCTGGGGCAGGCCTCAGCCGCTTTTGTGCAGATCTGGCGTTGGCAACTTTTGAGTTGGGTACTGTATTCATGACTGTTCGTTTTTAAGCATTTTCTTCAGCTGCCTTGTGCGGTTCAAACACTCCTGACAAAATCTGGAAGCGGTAAATGGCAAATGGGTGCTGCGTTGTTTGAGCAGGCCTCTCTGCGGTCACCACTGCGGTGTGAGCCGCTGGTGTCAGCCCATAATGAGTTTTAATTTAGTAAAATTTTATTTTAACTTAATAAACTTTAATTCAATAAAATTCCTGCCACCTGGAATGAAAACGCTCTCCAGCCATGGGGATTTTCTGTTTTCCCCGTTTCCTGGGAGTGGTGATGGCCATGGTGCTGCTGCGGGTGGCCCGGCAGAGGGCTGCCAAGGGCCGGCCAAGGCCTGGCTTCAGCCTGCGGTGACAGAGGCAGCTGTAGCGATAGAGCCGGCTTTTTTTTTAGTGTATCACAAGCTTACATTTGCTGTTTGCCTGAGTTCAAATTCGAAGGAATTCTCATTCTCATCTTTACTGTAAGGTCTTTAACCTTCCCTGTCTTGTTGGGGTCCTTGGTGTGGAATCCATCCCACATTTCCCAGTCAGCAGCAGGGTGTCTTTAAAGGAAGCCTTACTTAGACAGGGAACTAGGTTTATGGGTTCTAAATTATCCAAAGGAGTGAAATGTGAAGCGTGCACAGTAGCCATTGAAGTCTTGGTAACCCTTAGCTTTATTTTCTGGCCTAAAGGGTGCTTCACAGCATAACAGGAAACCTTCCGCTGATTCAGTGGGCACTTTCAATTCCACTTGAAGCGAAATGTCCCCTCTGACGTGTTTCCAGACAGATGTGCAATGCTTGTAAAAACACACAAATCCTCTTGTCTGGAACTGCTGATCTGCATCATGTGGCTGTAGCCTGGATTTGGGTGGCCTCAGGGGCCTCTGCTACCTCCTCCGTGAGGGGAGGGCTGCGGGAGGGTGGGCACTCCTTGGCCCCCAGACCTGGTGAGCGGTGGTTGCTCCAGCGCACAGCTCCTGTGGTGGGGCTGTTCTAATTTTGTCAGCTCCATGGCTGAATGCTTTTCTTCCAGTTTGCCTGCTGATTTATTCTTGAAGCAGATAGTTCCTTGACTGATTAGTGACTTTGTGAGAAGCTGTTAGAAAGTATTTTTGGGGAAGGGGTAAGCAGGCCTTGTATAAAGCCATCTTGTTTTTGAACACCAGTATCTGCTTTCTTTTCCTTTGAGGCAGGTATGGGGTGGGGGGTGGGGTGGGTTGGTGGGATCTTTAAATGTACCTGCTAATTCCCAAGTTGAGATTTTAGTCCTTCTGTTTGGAATGGTTTTTTTTCCAGGGGAACGAATGTTATGCTTGCAAATCATGGACTGTGTCTAGTGTAGAGGGGAAACAGCAGCAGCAGTGGCAAGTCAACTGCTGGGAGGGGATAGACACACATTTTCCTGCTGCTGTCATGAATTACAGCCAGAAAGAGAAATCTGTAAAGACACTTAAAGTATGGAACCAAGAAGAGTGTTTCCAAATAGTTGGAGTCTCCATGACATATCAGCAGTTCTTTTAAATGACCTCTGAATTTATAGTAGCTTCTGGCTAAAAAGTGTTTTCAGCGTAGAAGAAGAGTGGGTTTTTTTTAACCTGACTTCTCTTCCTGCAGCACAAAAAAAATCAGGACTTGAGATGGAGATAAGGAGGGTGCTGTGAGGACAGCTTGGAAAAAATATTCTGACAGCCTCTCAGAAGGACCTAGTTGGAGTCCATTAGTAGTCATAGGTTTGATGTGAGATCATGAGAAAGCTTTTAGTTCAGAGAAGCCAACCATCCCCTGCCCTCATTTTGTCCTGAACAAGCTCTTGTTCTCAGATGGTCACTTGAGCTAAATTACATCTCTCTGCCACGCTGGAAAACGGATCTGTGAGTAATGAGTTGACAGGAAAACAATCTTCAGCCCTACTTGGAGTACCTAGGATATATTTGGGCTGTTACAACTGATAAATAGGGGAAGGATAGCCTTTGAATTGCACAACAACTTTTAACTGCAGATTTGGCTCTTGTTTCTAAAAAATGTGGTCAGATTTTTCCAGTCAGACATCCAGCCCTTCAGAAGTGGGAATCAATCTCTTGTTGGACAAATAGGAGTTTCACACTCTCTGAAGGGTGAGTCTGAGGGGTGAGCCTCACCACATGTGTTTTTCCGTTTCCAGTGCTAAGATTGGAATGAACACTATTTGAACTTAAAGCTGTCTTCATTGTAACATGGCAAGATACCCTACTTTGCTAGCAAAAACAATGTGATGTTAAAAAGTAGAGCAGTAAATACGTCCAAAGCCGAGTGACTTTAGGAAAAGGAGGGAGGAAATACATGAAGGGAAGAAAGAGGTAGGTAAACTGACTCTGGTCAAGATTTTGACAAGAACGTAATAACCTTAAATGAGGTTTGTCCCCAGCAGACACTGAAGACATCCTGACCTTTTTTAACTCTGATTTATTCATCATGGGAATGGATTTTGTACCTCATCCATTCTGTGACTGATGGGCAGGAGTAATTTCTCTCTCAATACAGATGAGTACACTGTGGTAGACTCCATTTGCCACACTGACAGGAGCAGAGTGCCATCAGCCACAGGAGTTAGCTGAAGAAATATTTTCCATTTCAGTCTTGCACTCTAACGTGTGTGTGATGTATGTATAACAGTAAAGTGGGGGGAAGGTTAACTGAATTGTATGAAAGTTGAGTCATGAATTTCCTCTACTGTCTGAAATTTTCTCGTATCGCAAGGAAAAGGAGTAACTGTGTCTTTGCTTAAAAGAATTCAGAGAGGGGGGGAAAAAACAAACAGTGAAGAGCATTCATCCCCACCCCAATCCCACTCATGCTGTTTTTCCTGTAACACAATTTTATGAATCTTTTGCTTGCAGATAGGTTCTTTCTATCTGTAGCTTCTTCAACTGTCATGATCCTTATATGCTGAACTTGTTTTGCATGACTGTCTTGTCACATGGATGTCCTTGAAAGTAATAACGGCCAGTCCTTTAGAAGGGGCAGATATATTCAGCTTTTGTTTCAGATCAGTTTTTACAACTACTTGGGCTTGGGGCCAAGAGTGAGAAATACAGGAAGGGAAGAATGAGACAGCTGAACCGATGCTAAAGAGTGTAACTAACATGGTCAGCTTATGATACTTCAAAATATGCAAGCACAATGAAATCTTGTGTCAGTGAACACTGGAGATTTTAAAAAAAAAAAACCCAAACCAAAACACAAAACCCTAGGATTCTGGTGGTGGGTAAGAGGAGGAAAGCATCTGTAGTTAAAAATTGTAACAAGAGGGTTTATAAACCCTAGAGTTTTTTCAAGCACAAATGAGCTACTCACTGGCTCTGGTCACTAAACAGTCACCATATTAGCAGACTATTCTGGGGTCATCCATTATGAGTTGTGCTGTCTGTTAGAGCAGATAGGCACGTTTCACATCAGGACAGATGGTGATAGTGCTTCTATTCTGCAGTTCTTTGCTACTGACCAAATACATATTTAGGAAATAACCAAATTGTGTGTCAGATATCATGGTGATGGCAGAGCATCCGTAAATAAAGGAGAAGAGAGGGGTGAAAAAGACAAGTGTGAGGATACTGGCCTCAGTAGAGCAATGTAATTTTCTGTTCTAACCTTATCAGCTTACATGCTGAACTGCAGTTCCAGCACACAAATGCTTTGAAACTGTCACACAAACCATTTCTGCCAATGCAATCTTGCTGCTCAAGCATTTCTTTCTGCTAGGAGGTGAAGACGGTGGTGCTATTAGATGCTACAGGGTTCTTTAGAGGATCTTTCTGAAATTCATAGAATCATAGAATCGTTTAGGTTGGAAAAGACCTTTAAGAGCATCAAGTCCAACCATTAGCCTAACCCTGCCATCCCACCACTAAACCATGTCCCTAAGCACCTCATCTGCCCATCTTTTAAATACCTCCAGGGACGGGGACTTGACCACTTCCCTGGGTGGCCCGTTCTGATGGGGCAGCCTGTTTCAATATAATCAGTTTCCAGTGAATGGAAAGAATCTGTAAAACATGTCTTCTTGCACTAGATTAACATTCTTGTGGGCTTTGCAGAGAACCAGTAGCTCAGCTGAGGTAGACTCTGAACCTTTGTGGGTTTTTTCCCCATCTTTATGTAGTAAAAGCATGAAGTCCACTACTGCGTCTCTTTCTTAGATCTTGGTCTACTGGAGAGTTTCATTGATACTAGCTATCGGTACACTGCAGACCAAAGCAAACATGAAATGGTATTGTCTGTGATACCTATTTGCTTAATGAGATTCAGGAGCCCAGCTGGGGTGTCATTCAAACAGATACTGTGGGACAGAAGGCTTCAGGAGTTGAGGGGTCTTTAAGGGGCTTGCGCAGCTGGACAGCAACTCATTGGTTCTGTTGCTGGCTCATTTGGGAATTGCTTGATATCTCAGCTTCTTAATTCAGGAGTCTTTAAAAAGGGCAGGTGTAAACCTGTTACACAAAACCTGTAGTACCTGCCAAAATTTGCCTGCTTTTTCTGGAATGTTGACGAAGTAGAGGCATATTGATGGTGATTGAAGAAGCTGAAATGAATAAATAATATGTCAATTTTTTTTTTTCCTTTTTCCAAGGTCACAAATGATGACTTCACAGGACTGGCCTGGTTGTTGGCAGAGGAGACCTCAGTGATCATAACTTAATATAAGTCAGTATGGGCAAACTGATCAAGTCCTCAAACAGCTGGAAAAAAAAAATCTGTGTGTTGCCTTTCTCATGTCTAGAGATTTTACTCCAATGACATATTTTCAAAGAGATTACTAGTTGCATTTAAAAAGACCCATCTTATTTCTGCATTTATCTCACCAAATCAAAACTGGTTTTATGTTAATTTTACAGGACCCCTAAGTCTCAAATGCGTCTTCTGAGGCTGGCTGCTCCCTGTCAACGTCTGCTGTGCTGTTATTAAAAATAGGAAACTTTGGTGTACTAGGAAATTAATATGGGAATGACATAAAATATACTGGACTTCATATCAAAATTAATGGAGGTCCTGTGTGATTTTTTTTTTTAATTTGTATTTAATTATGAGAGCTTCCTTTCCTTTACTTGTATAAATGTACTATTACAGAATTTCTACCACTGAATTTTGCACTTGCTTATTCCATGATAAACAATGTCTTGGTATTTGACAGCTGCAAAGCTTTGGTATTTGCAGGGGAAGAATGAGGATGCTTGGCAGGGTAGGATGGTCTAATTTCTTCATACCACTTGCTGCTACTGGAATTCTGACATTTTTTCCCCCTTTATCTCCAGCGATTCTTTCCTTCTTTCACTTTCAAAAGGTAATCTACCACTGCCTCTTTGCTTTCATGACTGTTTGCTGCTGACCTTTAACAAGCCCTGTAAATGTTACACGAGGTTGTAGCGTTTGTACACTTCTAACAAATAAGGAAGCTATAGAGCTGTATCAGTGAAGCTTTTTTAATTGTGTAAAACCCGAAAAGAATGGCTCTGAAGGGACAAAAGGGATAGCCATTACAGGAACATCCTTTCTTTGAAGGGCTGTTGCCTTTTTAATAGTTTCCCTATAATACCAGTTCTACTTCTAATTTCCCTTTTTCCCCATAAAGCGATGGCTGATATGCTTCATGCACTAGAAGAACACCTGTGGCACTCAGAATCATTTCCACCAGCTTTAGTCTCCAGACCAGAACTGTTGATCCAGTTTGCCTCGATTGCTCTCCCCCATCCCTTCGGCTTCTCCTTACTTCTGTCTATATGGAACTCATGATAAAGCGGAGATGTACTGTGAGGCACTAAACTATGCTTTTTTTTTTTTTTAATGTTTAATACTTTTGGGTATTTAATTTTAAGTCTGACATTAAATTTAGTAAGTTCAATAATTCTTTAAAAAAATGTCCTTAATTACACAGTTTCATGCTGCTATTTAAATGCAGCTTTCCAATCTCTCTCTGAAATGTAGCAATGCTGCTGCTTAGCTTGTGTGTTAAAACTGTAATGGCCAGTGTGACAGTGTCCAAAATGCTAAATGCTGGGATGTCGCCAAAGCTTAAGATTCACTTCAGTTTGGAGGATGTTCTGGTTTAACCCCAACCAGCAACTAAGCACCACCCAGCTGCTTGCTCACCTCCCCCCCCCCCCCCTCAGGTAAAAGTGAGGAAACTCATGGGTTGAGATAAAGACAGTTCAATAGGTAAAGCAGAGCAAAATGAGGAATTCATTCATTGCTTCCACCAGCAGGCAGGTGCTCAGCCATCTCCAGGAAAGCAGGGCTCCATCACGTGTGATGGTTACTTGGGAAGACAAACACCATCACTCTGAATGTCCCCCCCCTTCCTCCTCCTTCCCCCAGCTTTCTATGCTGAGCATGATGTCATATGGTATGGAATACCCATTGGGTCAGTTGGGGTCAGGTGTCCCGGCTGTGCCCCCTCCCAACTTCTTGTGCACCCCTAGCCTCCTCGCTGGTGGCGTGGGGTGAGAAGAGGAAAAGGCCTTGACTCTGTGTAAGCAGGGCTCAGCAGTAACAAAAACACCCCTGTATTATCAACACTGTTTTCAGCACAAATCCAAAACATAGTCCTGTACCAGCTACTCTAAAGAAAATTAACTTGATCCCAGCCAAAACCAGCAGAGAGGGTGAAAATTTATTTGTAATCAAATGAGTGATTCTGATATTAATAAGATGCCAAGTGCTGTGGTATTTCCAGCTGATGGTAGATAAGTGCATTGTTAATGGAATGCTGACACCTCTTCCATGCTTTTCCTTCTCAGAGGCCTTAAATAATCTTTTGAAATCACCTTGGGAATTTTAATCCTGACTAAGCACAGTGGTTTTTCTTTGGTTTGCCTCTTTCTGCTAACCCTACGGTATTTCTTTGCCATTGCTGCATCAGAGGTTGTGGCATCTAGATGCCTGAAAGTAATAACCTGGTGATGTTTCTCATTAAAAGAGAAGACAAGCCTGTTTGTGGGATTGTACCAAAAAACCCCTAAGCACTGGCATGGCACTGCCTTAAGTGTACATGGGGGATCCAGCTCCCAAAGACAACTAAAAAAAAAAATTTTTTTTTTTTTCCCCTTTAAGTGAATGTGCTTAATCTTCTGTCTTCTGTAGCCTAAATGTTTTATGGGTCATTTCTGTCACACTAGCTAAAAATTTAGCCTTTTAAGAACTGCTTGTCTATGTAGTATTAGTTTCCAACCTACCTACTACATTTAAGGAAATGCAAAATATATTTTATTATGTAATGCCTATATATTTTATAGGATTGCTGAAGAACAACCTCAGTGAAATGAAGGCTTCCTTCTTGCAGCTGGTCAGTCACAATTTTTGACTGGGTTATAATGGGCTGGGTCACAGCTGCAGTTTTTGGGGTGTGTGTGTTTGTGTCACTGGACAAACAGCGTAATTTCCAGTTCTGCCATTCGTTCTTCCAGTACCAAGCTACCTCTCGGTCTGAATGACTGCCTCCTTAAAGTACTGGGCCTGACGTTCTCAAACTGGCTTATGCTAAAAAAAGAATAATTTAGCTTAATTTTTAACTTGTCAAATAAATAATTTGGGGTTTTTTATTGTCTTAAATGTATTACTAGTTCCCATCAAGTTGTCAGGATTAAAAGAAGAACTTATTTGGGTAGATTATGATCTAAAAGATCATATTTCTGACGTGGGCATCTTCTAACATGGGCAGCCTGCCCAGTCCTAGAGATAGCAGTGTGATAGTTTATCATTTAAAAACCAACCAACCCCCCTATAATTTGCTCTGTTATTTAGTAGCCAGTATGCAGTGCAAGTATGTAATAAATTTTGTATCTTACCTTGTATTATAAATTTTTCTAGTAGGCAAAACTAGTCTAAGAATGTGTTAGTCAATAATGAACTCAAAGGATAGGTCTAGCTAAAGAAATGTGGACCTTTCTTCTAATATATCTGGGCATGCTGTCTGCAGCAGGTCTTTAATTTCCATTTGTGAACTTCTGTTGTACTTGTAACTTAACGGGACCATTTTGAGCGTCCTTTCATTTTACCATAAATTCTTTGGGGGGGGGGGGGAGGGGGGGGGGGGGGGGGGGAAAGTGGCTGGAGAAGTTTTCCTGGGCATATGTTCTCTAGTGCTGTACCCATCCAGCCTTCCTGATCCTCTTTAAGAACTCTGGGTATTTCTTCTTGGTTTTGGAAGATGATGTGGACTCTTACTTGTTGGTGGCAATAAGCAGGTTTAATCTCAAACTGGTCCCATTTCTCCCATGAAAGATGTGGAACTGTCCTGAGAGGATTTTTACAACGGATGTTGGAAAGAGGAATTTCTACTTAAGCAATGTTGGTTTTCTGGTGGAACCCAAGAGATATGAATTCTATGTTCAAACTTGTACATATAATTAGAAAGGTAGTGAATTGGAAGCCTAAGATGCATGACTGTGGTATCTGACCTGAGTTTGATCCCTTCGATTTGATCCATGTTTTACTGCATGCTGTTTCAGTGTGTGCAACTTTTGATTTAGCAAATGTAACCTAGTGCATATTAAAAAAAAAAAAAACCAAAACCCACAAAACAAACAACTGTGTTGCTACTGATGTTATATTTTAATTGGACTATTGTATAGCTTAGAGGATGGGCCACAGGGGAGCAGCCAATTACTCTGTGTATCTGTCTAAAAGCCTTTTCATTATAGAATACTGATTAAGATTGTATAGCTTCATATTGTTTCATGGTATTGATTTCCACCAACCCCAAGTTGATGGTCTCATTAATTGACAATTACCTTTTTTCCCCATGTTTCAGAAAATTGACATGAGCAACCTGAGGTGTTAAGTTCAATTTGAATTTGGGTATCAGTGTGCCAGTTTAATCTTTAACAAGACCCATTAGGGTCCCTGTTTTAATTTTACACAGGCCATGAAGGCATATCCACAGGGGGGCTGTGACCCTCTTAGTATAAGGAGAGCAAAGACAGTCTTTACAGAAATAATAGGGAATATCTGTGGCAGGGCTTTTTGCCCATCTGTGCTGACAGGAGGAAATCAATATTTTACCTATCGCAGATGCTGCAGTAAGTTTGGGGCCACTGACACGTACCAACATACTTGAGTTGTATCTTTAATATGTTTCAATGTATGTGTCTTTCTGGAGATGTTCGGTGAAAGAACTGAAATCTTTGTCTCACGTATCAGAGGTGAGAATGTTTGAAACCTAAAGCACAAAACTAATTCTTTTGGCGGGAGGAGCCTCATTTATAAAACATGAAGCTGGGGGTTTTGACTTGTTAGATAAAGATTGCCTTTCCAAAAAATACTCGCTTGTGTATCTTAATGTAAAGCAGTCAGCCTTTGATCAATGGTATGTTACATTTACCCTTCTAGCAGCTTCCTTTAGCTCTGCTAGCTGCAGCTAGCTAGTCTTCCAAATTCCATGTCCCACTAGATATGACAACACTGTTCCTCACTTTCGGTAGTCGTGGAAGTGGCAATACAGAGCTGGAGGGCATCAGCATGCTGACAGTGCCACAGCCCCATCTCTTTGTGAACTTTCCCAACAGTCCTCAACCACAATGAGGTCCTTTTATATCTTCAGAAGAGATGCTTCAGGGCAAAGAAGCAATTTGCACAACAATTCTTTTGTGTTTAATCAGAGAAGTAAAATGGAGCTACTTGAGAGCAGCCCTACCTAGCGAAGCCAAGCCATGTCTGTAGGACTCTGTTACAATCAGTGGTATCAAAGGTTTTCTCATTGTGCATACTGTTTGTTCAAGCAAAGAGCAAAAATTAACAACGCTGTGCTGCTTGATTTTAGTTGGTGTTTCTTGGTCTCGCGCAGTGGCTCAGTGCTATGAAGTTAACCATATGCAAGGGTTATAAATTTGCAGATCCTGGAATTGCTGTTTTCCACAGTCCCCATCCTCTTGTGCAGTTGTGTCCCACTGTACTCCACTTGCATGCTCTTGAGAAAAACATGATTAATTGCATTTGTCTTGGAAAGGTTTGTCTTCTGGCTGTTGTCTGGCACTGCTGTTTCCCTAACTGACACGCGTTGGTAAGAGCAAGTGGGTCCTGCATCAGTGTGAGGTGGAAGGAAACTTGCATGCCGATGTAACTGAACTCCTGTTTGGAGCATGCAGTGCCGTGTGCCTGTCACTGCTTTGAAACCTACTTGTTACTGGCCAAATTCAGAAGACAAAGAGTAACCTACACTTACTTCTGCAAGGCCAAAGGTCAGGTACTTGACTGCAAGTGTAGAAAGAGATGAAAAACTGTATTATTATTTTCAAAGATTTACTAGGAATTTCATAGTTTCTAGGTAGAGACGGTCTCCCCGGGCCTACCCCGACTGTGTATCGTTTCGCAGAACTCATCTTTCTGTCGTCTTCTTGTTCTGTTTCACTGGGTAACCTCAGGGACTCAAAATTAGAAGATGATCTTGAGAGAGTTTCTTAGGAAGCCTGTGTTAATTTAGATTAAAGTAGTCTTCAGAATGTCTTGGGTACTTTCCAAGTAGCGACTATAATCCCTGTTTCCCAAAGGTTATTAATTCATTGATTATTAATTGCATCAATGTTATCCTTAAGAACTTGTGACTAGGACCCAAGGACTCCCAAGTTTTAGAGCTGTTCCTCTTTATGTTCTCCATACTTTCTTTCCGTTTTTTTTCTGATGTGGATTTTAATGAAAGATCATTATAATTTTACTTTGAAATAATATTTTGTTTTGCTACCACTAAGTATATCACTGTAAATATCTACTGGTTTATTTTATTCAGTCAATCTCTCCAAGAACAAAGGAGATTTATGGTTCAATTACAGACACTTGGATCTTTAATGAGTTGTGATAGAGGAGATGTTAGCAATCTTCAGTGAGTTTTCCAAAGAAACAGTTACAACGTTTATTATGCTGATGAGTTTAAATATTCATTTTAGCTTCTCTTCAGGTTAAATAGTGGATCCATTTGAAGTTGATTTCAAAACTTCTGCTTACTTGAAAAGCATCAGAATTTTATGCTCAGTTTCCTCTTTCCCGTCTTACAAAAACGTTGCTTTCCCTTTAGGTATTGCATCAGGCAGAAGTATGTTGTTGAAAAAGATTACTGTACATGCGTTACATACATGTAGCAATATACCCATGTTGGTTTCCCACAGCCTCACTTCCCCCCTTTGCTTTATTTGGTTCTTAGTGGGTTTGGAAGGGTAAAAGGTACAAAACTTAAAGCTTTTTCAGGTTCTCATGGAAAGGATTTGATTTGAAGCTTGGTTGGTCATCTTTTTTTTTTTTTTTTTTTTTTTTTTTCTTTAAGCCATTGACACTGGCTGAATTGATGTGAAGCCTCAGGCCTTCCACTGCTGAATTTGTCTAGAGCATGAAGAATCTCATTATTACAGAGTGCACTTGAAGCTTGAAGTATAGAGAGCACGATGACTACATTGATGGTTAACTTCTGCACCCTATGAATCAGTGTCATCAGTGCATTTAACGTCTAGGTTTGTGCCAGCACTCGCATTCATGTGCTTGAGTGATGGCAGATGATAATGACTCATGCTTCATTTACTGGTGTCCTATCACTTTTTCTCTAGCTTCATGGATCTTCTGTTGAATCTCAGAAGAGCAATTACTGGGAAAGAATGAAGTCCCTATGGGAGAATAAGGGTGAGAGAATTGAGGGGGACTCTGAACATTGTTTTACCAAAGAAAATAGGATGTTTTTCTCTCTTCGGTTTTCCTGAAATGCTGGTTTGTGTCATGTCTTCTGCTTTTGTCAGAGTAGTTTAAGATCCTGTGTTGCAGGCTTAGCCACAGAAATGTGTAAGGTAAGGTGGCTGTGCTCATTTGTCTGCTTCTTGGCTGAAAAGCAAAGTAGATGTGGTTGCTGGATTTTAAAAATTGAAATAAACAGAAGCTGTGATGTTTAAATACATTGCACCAAAAGAGATTCCACAATTTCCATCTATATTGGGAAAATAAGTATTGTACTGGTAAAGATCTGGGGAGGTTTTAAGCTCATTATTACTTAAATAATGCTTTAATAAATTTAATTTAATCTATGAATTATTATTTAAATCCAGGACTTTTAAAAAATGCTAGACAAAAGACTTCTGTCAGATGTCTGGCACTTACCATCCTGCTTCCTCTCCCTTCCCTGTTGTCTTTCCTGGCAGAAGCAATGCGGAAAGATGTGGATGGTGGCATAACCGTGTGAATGTAAAGCAGACAGACCAGGGTCTGTTCTAAAGCTGCTTCTTGTTGCAGCATCGCATGGTCTGAAAGTCACAAAAAAATTGACCACCTTGATGTATTTCTCAAATATATAAGATAAGAGGCATCCACAGCAGTTGAATATGGAAGATTGCAAAAAGGAAGTTCTAGGTCAGATTCAGACGTCAGAAAATATTTTCTGGCATGACCAGGCAAACATCTGTGAGAGGTCTGGGATTTTTGTTTTACTCAAGTCAGATGTGCAGTATTTTGCAAATTCTGTTTTGTGTATCAACAACTGAGATTGTTTTCCCATTTGTGGGACTGAGAACTGTAAACACAATTATCTGCATGTGGAAGTAAAAAGACATTAGAAAATGTTCAGTCAGCAACAGATTTTCAGGGAAGCCTAGAGATGTTCGTGTTGCCTGCAGGTCCCTGTCTTCATCCAGTTGAGAAAGAAACAGTCCAGAGCAACTCAGAAGGTCTAATGCATGCACTGTAAGGCAGCCTTGTGTCAAAAGGCTTGCAGAGTGATGGCTGCGGTCCCTCAAAAATAAGGAAGCCGATATAAATACTTGTTCTCAGAACAGTTCTCTTGCCTGTAGAGGGTATTGAAAGGAAAGCTTGGGAAACAGCTCCCTGCCACAGCAGCCGAGAACTCATGCTGTTATTTAGAGAACAAGGATGAAGCTGTACATGATGTCTGGATCTCATTCTGATCATGAAACTGTTGATATTCCTCAACTAAAGAGTTGAAATCTCTGTTCTGGGTGTTGTGCCATATGCTGTATACATTTGCGGTACTCCTAAGGGAATGGTGTGTGTGTGTGTGTGTATCACCAATTAAAAAATGCTGAATAAGTACATAGACGCATTAGCTGGCCTCTCCTGCTCAAGGCAGTTTGCCATTACAGACTGGTGCTTTGAAGGTGATGCAACATTTGAGGCATCAGTAGCCCCCTGACTACTGATAACTTGCTCCTGCACCTTGTTGCATTTTAGGGTGCAGTGGTTTGAAAACTGTCCTTTTTAAAATAAAATTTTGGATCAGAGCTGAACTACAGCCTAGCAGGTAATGATACCAACTGGTGCTGGAAAACAGTAGTATACACTTATTTGAGCCAGGGAGATATACTTGTGGCATTTCTTAATAGATAGCTATGGTGTAAACTGGATATGCAGTCTGAACTCTGCAACCAAATCACTGTGGGTTTTTTGGTACCTAGGCTACTCATGCTCATCTGTGTTGAGAAGTTAGGAGCTCTGCTCACCACCATTAGGGCTGGGTCCTGGCTGAATGCACACGGATGTACTGGGCTCTTTTTCAGGCAGTATTTCTAAATGTCTGTGTTGCCCTTGGAACAAGATAGACTTTTTTCCTCAGACTTCGTTATTTTATCCTTTTAGCCATCAATCTTTCTTTCAATTGATTTGAAAAATTAAAAGCAATTAGAAAGCTTTAATAAAAGACTGAACATCAGATAAACTTGCTACCCATTAACAAAATCACCAGAAGACAGTGCTTCCTATAGGGAGTTAGAGGGGATGTAAAGAGAGCAGGGTTGGAGTTTCTTCCCTGAATTATCATTATGCTGCGTAATGAAGCAGAAGCTTACACAGCCATGAACTAATTTGTTATGGCTCCTCATGAGGTCTGCAGCCAGCTGGAGAGAGGTAAAGAGATGACAGTAGTTTGTTAGGAAAGGGGAGGATGAAGCTTTCTTTAATAACTTATTTGAAATTTGGGATTTTCTAATGCCATCTTTGTTCAAAAGCCATTTGGATTAAATCAGTTGTGTCTGATCTATAAATTGGTAGTGTTTAGTTGCTTTTTTTTTCTTTTTTGTTTCTCTTTTTTTGAACATCATGACTGCATAAGAGAAGGTGACTAAATACCAACAAGTGATGCTGTTCACACACTGTAGCAATCTGTTATTAGTTTTAAAGGTAGGATGCTGTTTCGGATCTGTTTAAATGAGAAATATGTTTATCACAGGGGTGCTGAGTTGTGCTTCCTTTTTGATTCCTTAATTTTTAATGTGTAATGATTCTGCTGAAAGCACTTCTCTTCCCATTTTTCTTAAGGCTCTGCAATGCTCATTAATAAGAGCAGCACTGTTGTAAGGTGCGATGTGTTGCTGCTGTATTTAATAATATATATTTGAAAACTTCATTTAAAATGATGTTTTGAAGGTATGTTTCCCATGAGCGAAACAGGAACTGCTACTTTGTCCTTAATTCACCTTGTTACATTACAGATCACAAGAAATAAATACAAGAACAGAAACACTTGAGGAAAGTTGTTTTCTGCTTGTGTTTTTTATCACATGCAACCTGTTGTTTTTAACATAGGTTGTAGAGAATTTCCTAGTGGTTTTTTTATTAACAAATCTTAATTTATTTTGCGATGAGAAATCTGAGTAGCTCAGAAATCTCTTAAACTTTTTTTTTCTGGAAGCATGAGTAAGAGTTTAATCTTTGAAACTAACAGCCTGGATATGGAGAACAGGTCTTTTAAGGTCTTCATGCAAGTTTGATGCAGCAGGTACTTGAAGTTAGGTTTCCTGCTTGATGGGTCACCATTCTGGTAGATGAGGTCTATGTATGTATCCCTTTAACAAATGCATTATTTAGCTTTTTACATGTGAAAAGGGTATCGCTATTTTGTTTGTCTTACTCTTTCTTTTAGGGTGGTTCTTTAGGATTGTGGAGTCCTTGACTGAGATTTCAACACCAAAATAACCGTATGTGCGAGCGTGAATCACAGTTGCTACCAGCTTTGTTTGCAAGTGGTCCCAGTGTGCAGCTCTGTCTCTTACAATCTGGCTTTTCTGGCATGGGGCTCATCTGCTTTCCCTTGATATGGAACAGGGATTTTTTCTGAAGCCCCTCATCACTCAATGCCTTTCCCTCCCCTGCGTGAAGAGTAGCAAACCCAAGAGCACGGGTCCAAAGTCTGTCATTTCTCCTTAGCTTCCCAAGGACTTTTCAGAGGAAAAAAAATACCCAGTCCTGGTGTTGAAGCAAAGGGAATGATATCTGCTTGTCACTGCCAACCATTCTAGCTCTCTTTTGCTAGCTCTTTTAAAATGCTGGGAGTACTTAGAAACAGCACTGAAATACTCCCAACTTTTAGTTATTTTTTACATACCTGGAGAGTGCCATAGAGTTCCACTGGCTGTTTCAGACAACCAGTGTCCTCTTGTGGGAAATAAATATGCAGAACATCTGTACTTCCCTTTGGACTTTGAGTTTGTCAGAATGAGCTTGGACAAATTGGCAGTGAGGGGATATTTAAACAGTGGAGCTTTCAACAGCACACAGTTGTGAAAAAACATACGACATTTGTTTGATTTGAAACTGCTGCTGTTCCTTGCCCCTTGCTTTTGTATGGGAAAAGATGAAGAACTCTTCTGTTTATCCATGTTTATCAGGTGTATTTGCCTGCCTGGCTCCAGCAACTGTGTCTACTGAAGTTCAAGACAAATTATCAGTAACTGGTCATCATGTTCCTAGTTTATCCTGTGCAGATTGCTTAACTCCCTGTTTGCTGAAATCTACAAAAATCAGTAGAAGGGAAAAAACAAAGCAGAAACTCCCTAGTGAATAAAATGCCAAAGATAAATAAAACACTAGCCACAGCAAAGGTAGTGAGTGTTGCCTTGCAGCTGAATTCTGGTACTGTCTGGCAGGTGTTTAATGCTTAAAGTATGCTAACCAGTGGTTCCAAAAAACTGTGGAATTTTGGCTCATGACCAAAAAAAGAATGCATTCCTGTCTCTTCAAGTAGAAAGACAGTCTCCAAACTCCTGAAGCCGGGAACTGACAGGAAGACTCGGAATTGATAATTATAAGAAAAATGTAACTAACTTGTGTGAGATCTCTCACCTGTGGTGGGTATACCTTCTCGAGTTTTATGAATTAGGTTGTTCTGAAAGATGGTATTGAGGAACAGCAGGAAAGAAATGTAATTTGTGAATGAATCTCTTCTCTACAGAGGACTGCCTTTCTCCTTTACTGGTCCTCGATGACTGTGTAGACCTTGTACAAGAACACTCTGTATGCACTTCTAACTACAAACGCTCTGTATGTGCCTTTTTGTAATATATGTGGTGGAAAGAAATCCTTTGTTAGACTGAAGAAAAAAATGATCTGCTAAGCAAACAGATTATACTGAATGTATACAAAAATAAAGGGTAATGACAGTTGCACAGGCAAAAGGAAGTGACCTATTTCATTGCATAAGACTATAATATACATGACTGGCAAAAAGGAGAAGGGAAAACTTTTTCCTTCTCTCACACAATAGCAATCCAGAACAATGATTCTTTTGTGTGGTTAACTCTGTGAATGTTGATGCCAGGTTCCAAAAGTGAATCCACATGGTTCCAAGTTGGTAGGTATTGCCCACCCTTGTGTTGTTGACTCAGTGAAATTTCCTCCCTGAGATCTTGCTTGATAGCTCCTTCAAACACTCCGCATAACAAGAGGATTCATCTCAGGATGTCTGTTTGGTGTTAACACGCCATTTTGATTTCAGAATAGTAAAACAATATGCTATTGCAAACAGGTCAAGCATTGCTAGACTATTAATAGGTACCTTGGACGTGTGAGAAGGTGCCTCTTCTTAATTTAGAAGTAAAGCACTGCTCAGATGTGTTGGAGGATAACTGGGGCAAGTAATGTTTTAATAGTGGTCTTCTGAAGATCATCTTGAATTATTTTGTTTAGTGTGTATAAAGTACAGTTTAGATATATAACTTTGATATCTGCCCTTCCCATCAGCCTTCCCGCTGGTGCTTATAGAGCAACTCCCTTTAAAATCTAAATAGGCAGCTGCTAAACTGCCTATTTTAGGCAGTGTGCTTAAACCTTAAGTAAAGGTTAGGATCTGATGCATTTAGGAACAACAGCTTAAGGTGTTTACCAGCTGCAGCTGTCTGTTCTGCTGTAAGCAACTATCCCTATAGTAGGTAGTAGTGGCAAGTGCATCCTTTGCTTAGGTGCTTCAGACCAGTCCACTTTGCTCTCTCAAACTGCTGAAAAAGGTGGGTTTGAGCTGGATTGTGAATTAAGGTACAGGCACACACGCACTGTCTTGGCTGTGTAATGGAGGTTGTGACCTCTGAAAATGATAACGTTCCCACATCTATTTTCCTGGAGATTTTTTTTGTTGGTACAGCATTGCTTTCATAAGTCACCTCATTTGTAGTGTGGCTTTGGGTCGTGGAGCGCAAGGGTTGGTTTTGGTAGCCTAAAGAGAAGAGGATGTTGGCACTCCAATACGTTCTCAAAATAATGCTCTTGAAGATGCATAGCTGAAGGAATGTGGTATATCAAAACCTTTGCTTTTCTTCACTGTTTTGTTAACACATTTGAAATCTAGATTGAAACCTGCTTTCAGATGGTGTTCTTCAGTGTTAAGGCTTCTATTTACATGGATAAGCAGGCTCATGGACTGCTTGGCCCCAGTAAGCTGACACACGGGTGTGTAGGTGGGTTGTTCTGAAAAGCCGCAGAATGTTCATCTTCCTCAAAACTCAGTGTAGTAATGGAGCTGTACATTACACTGTAGTTTGGCACCCTCTTCTCCATAAGGTTTCTTTCTTGAAAGCAAAAGATAACAAACTTATTACTTATAAACTGTATTTATTTATATAAATTTTATGGTCAGATTCTCTTGCTTCAGTTCTGTTTGTAGCTTGTCTGCGGCCAGGTGCTTTGCTACTTTGACAGCTGTACTAACTTTTTAACTTCAAATAACATAAAAATAAACATGGCCTGCTGCCCCTGCATTTAAAACCAGTCAGTGCAAACAAGAGACACTTGTAATAAGGCAATGTGAGAACTCTGATGCTCTTGTCTTTCACTTTCTTCCTAACGTCTGTCACTTGGCAGTTTCTAAAGTTTTCCAAAGTTGAATCTAGCACTGTAAGACTCTGTTGTATTGTATTTTGTTTGACTTTATATAGTCTGAAGCAGTGCCTCTTTTCAGTGTACTCTATTGCTTTTTCTCAGAAGCCAATGGATAATGAAATCTTGCCCCACTGTGAGAACAGGGGCTTTGGCTGTTTTTCTGCATTACGAGGCAGCCAGGCTGAAATCTTTGCTCTGATAAAGAGTACTTTATCCTAGCTCGTGCTGATTCAGCAGTGCAGGTACTGAATCTGCGCTCCCTGCTTTACAGGCTGACATTCTAATCTTCTTTCTCTAGTCTCAATCCCCTCTCCAATTTTGAGAAATACCAAGTCAGAACAGCATTTTTCTTCGCACTTCTTTGTTATCTTTAATGCTGATGAGATAGATACACTGTAGATCTACCATGCGTGAAGGCGGCACTCTATGCTGTGGTCAGTGACCTGAACTTCTGGACAGAAAGCCTCCAAAGGGTTAGCATCTTTTGCTACTGCTTTCACCACATCAAGCAGCATGGGTGTGTTTGGGTCTTCATTCCAGGGGCCATTTGTAATGCTAGTGAAACTGTATGGCTGTCTGCAGGGTATGCCATAGCCTGGAGTTCAACATCCCTAGACTCTTTTTCCTCTAGGCTTGTATTGTTAGATACCATAGGCAGCATGTAATTCTAGGAAGTTACCTATTTTGATTTCATTATTGAGACAATTAATATCTGAACTCTTTCATGCTAATACTGAAGATTTTGGGACTTTCTCAAATTCTTTATATACAGAAACAGTAGGTCTGTGATGTTAAGCCATTCACTTGTAGGCAGCTATACAGCTGTGGGTGGAGAATTTAGGAGTTACGTTATTTTTCTACTTCTTTTACAAGTTACCCATGTTTTTGGAGAAGCATACTTACATATGTAAGAAAACTAGACCTTATTCTGGTAGCACAGATACAATAATTAAGATTAGTATAGTTTAAATGGGAGCTCAAATTAACATGTAAAGTAGGATACTTCATATGAGAACAGCTGAAGATAATCTTGGGAGAGGAAAAGGTTGATCAGTAAGGGAGGCTGGCTGTACTCTCTTTCATTGTGGTTATCGTTAAGCTCAGGAAGAATACCAGTGCAGGAAGGCAGCGGCTATAGTCCATATCGGGAGGAGGGAATTCTTTCTGTTTCTCCTTCATTAATTTTCCTGCTCTCCATAGATTTTGACCTATCTGGGAACCTGAAACTCTCTTTGGGGGACTTCACCGTAGGCTGGAAACTGCAGTACAAAGTGGTGGTGGGACACTCCCTCCCTCTTACCTTCTCAAGACAGGGAAACCCATTACATTGGTGTGATTCTTTCATGTGTCTTCAGGATCAACAGGCATTGCCACCACCCCTTGCCTTGCTCCCCCACCCCAATCCCCAATTCGACCACCAAAACAAACAAACAAAAAAAAGAAAACAACCCAAAACCTCAACAAGTAACTGCTTTGATCTGACATTTGGTGAAGAAGAACTTGATACCAGCTGGTGCTAGGGTAGACAGGCTGCATAGAGGCCAAGGTACAAGTCCAGCAGGTTGTAAAGAAGCACAGTAAAGATGGATATTGTGAGAGTGTACTAGTATTGATTCCCTAATGTTTTGGATATTGTTTAGTTGTGTGTATGTTCAGAGTAGCAATAGGAATGTTGACTGTCTCTGGTCAAGAAAAAAGGCTGAAATCTTGCAACTAGTCTTGCACAGAGTGAAGTCCTGGCCCTAGTAAAAGATTTCATGCTGCGTGGTGGTAATTTACTGTACGCCTTCCAGTCAAACCTTCCTAACTTCTGAATCTTAAAATATTCCAGTGTCTCTTCAATAGAGGCTGGTTGTACCACTTTTCAGATTGGCGTGTTTCCCATATCGCTTTGTTAGAAGTTCTTTTATTTCAGGGGTGGGTGTGACACTTCAGGAATTTTAGGATGGGGTCAAAGTTGACTTAAACAGGGTTGCACCAGGGATGTGGTGGTATGGTTCAGATGTACTCTGCTCACTGTATTTAAGAATTCCTTTCTCAAAATTAAAATCTGGTTATGTAATAGTGAAGCATAACCACATTTTTTCCTTGCCACCTCATCCTGTGACATTGCTTCTTCCTGTGACTGTTTCTTTCTGTAACTGAGTATATGCTTTGTAAGGCAAACAGTCCCCATGTTAAGGGAATACCTCTCTCTCAGACAGGTTTAATGCAAGTGGTAAGCTCACAGTTTGCAAGTCCAAGGCCGCTGTTTGATTCTGTAACTTTTATAAAAGAGGGTTAAAGGTGGAAAAGACCTAGAAGTCATACTGTCCATCCCTCAGTTGATGCTTGGGTCATGAAGCATTAGACCCTTGTGGCATTCGTTAATGCTGCAGCATGAGATTGTCCAGACCGATTTGTTCATCCACCTATCATCATCTTGGCTTGGAAAATATTGTCAGATATGATCCTCGTTCTTGTGCTTTGTGCTGGCAGATTATTATTGCTGGTTTCAGCTACCATTGCATCAGGCAAAGAAAATAGACCTTTTCCTCCCCCGTCAAATTCAATTACAGCTTTGGTTGTGGATATCAAATACATTCATGATACTTCATAGCATCAAAGAACGAAAATAGTCCAAAGATGTTTGTCATAGCCATAGGCTGCAATATTATACTGACTCATTTCTGTGCGCAGTAAAGTATTAAAGAGGGAGAAGAAGGGGGAGATGAAGCAGTGTGCAGATGCTGCGCAAGGCTGTGTAATGCGTAGAAATAGATGAGTAGTTTCTGTGGGGCCAGGCCTTTTCTCATAGGAAACCTTGAATTTACAGATTTGTTCAAAGTGATTTGATCTGTACCATTTCCTGTCACACAATGTGCTGTGCTCAGATATTGCAATGCATCTGTTATGACAGATACGGTAGATTTGGGGAGTCGTATGAATAGTGAAGTGGGGAAGCTGAGCTATTCATAGTTCTTTTTTAGGATGGCTACCAGAACACAGCCACTTAATTTTGGGGATGGTGTTTATTCACTCAGTTTATCTCTTAAGGAGAGAAACAAACTACTCTAGCACTCTGTACATTAGCCATTGCTGAAAACTTGCCTAGTATTGTTGCTGCTCTCGGTCGTCTTTCTGTTTATGTCTTTATTCCTTTTTTGTTGTGTCATATCTGTAAATGTTTTCTGTGTTCCTTTAGATAGGAAGCATGGCTGTCTGTTTTGGTAGGCTTTTTGAGTGCTTCTTCAGGAAAAAAAGGTGAAATACAAATGTGCCTGCTGACTAGCAGAGAGGTTGCTTCCTCCCTGTTGTGGGCTTCCGTGTCTGGAGATAGCCTGTACAAACAGGAACGGACCTGGGGAGAGCTCTGTATGAAATTCCTCCTTCGCCACACCTCGTCCTGTTGTGTAGACCTTTGTTAGAGTAAGCCATGACGGAATTAGCATTTCAGAGATGGTGCAGTGTCTCAGATGTTTTTGGGTTTGTATTTTGTGTGTAGGTTTTCTTTCCCTCCTACCCTTTGCCTATTAATTAGTTAGTGCCGTGTGGAAAATCTGATCTGCTTGCTGATTGTTGTCTTCATTATTGAGTTGTAGCACTAAAGCAGTATCGTTATCCCATGAACCTACTTTTATGTCTTTAATAAATTCACTCTTAATACTTTAAACAGGGTGCTGGATTGATGGAAAAAGCTCAAGATGAGAGAGCAAGTTCCCTCAGTGTGTTGTGCTAATGCTCTGTCTCCTTTGAGCTACTGGTCCTTGAGACATAGGCGTAAGGAGCACAATCATTTAAATTAAGGCTTTCAGTGAAAAAATGGGAGTGTGTTACAGTGGGTACCTTATGATTGCAGAGTGGAATGAATGTGTTCATTTGAATCGTAAAGCTTGAGGAATATACAGATGGATTTTTTTCCTCCTTGAAATGAATGTGTGTTTATATTCATGTTGTATGTCTATGTGTTCCCAATATCAGAAATAAAGTGGGAGAGTTCCTTGCTCAGAGACAGGCTGGCTTTTCTCCTTTGCTTTAGTTTCCAGTTGTCATGCAATCTGATTATGCATTTGTGCATTAGATGACTTCTCCCACTAGGAGAAAATAAATAAAGGCCTTGGAAGACTTTTTAAAAATAGTCTAAAAAGTAGAAGCTGAAGTTGAAAGAAGTCTTGTTTATTAATTCTCTCTCTTTTTTTTTTTTTTTTTTTCCCCCAGACCTTACTTCTCAATTTCACAGTATTAAACTGAAACACAGCTTGTCCAATACAGCAAGTTTAGTGAGTGATTTGATGCTTGTTTCCAGTTCTTGAGACCACACACAGTAGAAATGAATTTCCTGAGCAGTTGGGCTCTAGGGCAAATCTTACATGCATGCTCATGGTAGGAATGACCACTCAATCCAGAATGACAGAGCGGCAAAACTAGTGGGAAGTGTGTAAGGTTGTGCCGTCAGAAGAAAGAGCTGCGTGCCTGTTCTGACAAAACAGGGATATGGGGAATGTGCTCATTTTACCCATTTGCTGCATAACCCTGGGTACATCACAGCTCACTGATACTGCATGATAGAGTTCAGACCCCCATCTTCATGTTTATTACGTGTTTCAGCATGGGCACAGGCAGAACAGTGGCAGCCAACCTGGCACGATTCTGCTAAATTTTCTTAAAGCATTGCAGTGTTTATCAGGATTAGTAGACTGTTTTCTTTTGTAGCCATGCTGTTCTATTACCTCTATCCTTCATGAGACCATTTCCTCCTCAGTGAAAGATGGCTATATTTTTCTCTTACGAGTAAGACTGATGGCTTGTGATTATTCACATGGAGGATGAACTTCTGTAAGTGAGAGAAACTTGTAAAATCCTTTCCTCAGCTAAAATCATTGTGATTTTTCCTTGCATCAGGTAACTTCATCTCTTCAAGTACCTGCTGCCTAAGTAAGGGCATGCCCTTCAAAGCCCATCTTTCATCTCCTTTTCAAACTAGAATTAATTTCTGGCATGTCAGTCACCTCCATGGATTGTGTCATGGTCGTTCCAGGACTATATTGGATTATTAATTTATTAATCTTTCTAAAGTAACATTTGGACGTATATCCAGAATTAATATAGCTACAGAAATCTGTAGTAGATGATGAGTTGCATATAGGCAGAGAAGCTGCCTTATTTTGGCTAAAGCCGTCTAGAACAGCAGGGTCTCTAGTGACATGAGCAAAGTGGAGACAGGAACAAGTCAGTTGACTGTTTACGTAATTGTCTGATTTTCCTTCCTTTGGCATCCTCACTGAACTGACCAGACTGCATGGAGATCTTAAGGCTGATATAAAGGAAGTGTTCACAGCATGAAGATGGACCTGTGTCAGTGACAGGGTAGCCTGAAGATTGTCTTATCAGCTGCAGCAGATTGGGGAAGGATGTTGCCTTGGCATTTGCATATTAGTTATTTGTTTTTGATAAACTCTAAATTTACAAACTCTTAAGGGTAGTGTTAAATTCATTCTCTCTCCTGGTCATAAACTTGCTAGGGAGAATGCTGGAAACTCTGTGTGTAGTAAAGCTGACACTTCAGGTGGAAAGAAGCTGCTGGGGTGTTTGCATCTTCCTGTGTGCAGCAGAGCTACGCAGAGTATGGCTGTCACAGCCCTTGGTGTCCCACCTCCCCTTTCTTCCGTCTTAGTCTAAAGCACACAAACTGGAGGAGGAAGAGTCTTCAGGAGAAGAAAGATACGGCCATATCTGCATGTGCTTTGCTAAAGCATTGTTGCAAGTCTTCACTGAGTATTCTCATGACTTTTGAGGAGGGAAATTCAGTTAATCCTACTTCATGAGTGAGGAGAGTGACTAAAAAAGAAGCTTATTAAGTTGTCCAAAATGGCACAGCAAGAGAGTGATGAAGGCAGGGAATCCCTAATACTCTACCCCCCTACTCTGACAATGTCTTCTCTCACTGGCCCACAGCAGCATTTATAACCTTAACATTGTAATGGAGTCTGATATGTTCCATAACTGTGCATTCTGTTCTTGCATGAAGTATGTCTTCACTCGGCTCCCTGGGTTAGACTAAATAAGGTTGTAGCCCATTTCCCTTAATGGCCTTGTTTATTTCCCAGCTAGCTGTGCGGTGCTTCCAGTCCATGCTCAAGAGCCCTGCTGGGTGCTCAAGCTGAGTGGCACCACTCTGCCTCCTGCTGAGAGCAGCCTATAAGTAGCAGCAGAAAGTGTGAAGCAGAAGGCTTGGGATGGTGGGGTAAATGAGCACTTTGAAAGGAGCACAGTGCAATCCTGGTGGGATTTGTATTCTCAGGTTTGTCGTAGCTATTCTTGACTGCAATTTTCCACTGTTGTTCGGAATAAACAGGAGCTCTGATTTACTGTTGAAAATAGGTTTTGGTTTGGAGATTGTTCTCATGGAATGGGCTCTTTAATGTTTTTTCTGTTCCTGTGAGGACACAGGAGTAGCTCTTCCGTCTAATGAAAGAGAACTCTTTATTGAGTGGCAAATTAATGCAGGGTATTTAAAGCTCTCAAGTGACCTCTGGACATGGTGGAAGTACTTTTTCTCTTAGGACTTTATGGTGGGCATTGTGCTTTTTCTCTAAACTTCAGTAATGATCCTTGCAAGCTAAGCTGTTCTTCCCATGTGTTGCTTTTGTGAGAAAGCTGAGCCTTGTATAGTTACAGGTACATCTTGAATGTAACTTACTGTGTCTTCTCTTTACAGTCTTCATAGAAGGCTTTGTCTGAAGATGGTAGTATCAACCAGCAGGACTGCTATGTAGTACTTTTGGCTCAGCCTCTCCATTATAGATCTCCCCTGTGAGTGGCTTATCCTCTAGCTCAGATGTTTGAAGTGCTTTCAGGCTGAAACTAAATGTGTGAGTTCTCTGCCTAGAAGCAATCCCCACCCTAATATTCCCTTAAAAGCAGGTTAGCTGCAGAGAGCGTAATGTAATCCTCTCTGCCTTCAGCACTTCCCAACTGAAAGTGTTTAAACACTTTCCAAACACTAAATTAATACTTGCAGCACTTCTGTCAAATCAGTGGCTTGATGCTAAGGATGAGTAGATCAATTTTATACATATGAAAACAGAAGCAAAGAGCAGAGTGGCATACAGAAGGTCATGATTGCAGAGCTGTGAATACAAGAGTCTAGTGTCACAGATTCCAGCCTGTTTTAAGAATGAGAGTCCTTAAACCAGCTGATGAGTTGTTTATTTTTTGTTTCTTCTGAGATCATCTTACTGTTGCCCAAGGTCTGTGTGGTGGTGGTAAGTCTGATGTTTTCTAATGTACTTGTATGGCTCTTGACTAACCAAGCCAACGTCTTGATTGGGGTTTCTAAAAGTAGCCTTAATAATAAATCATGTTAAGATTCTGTAACAAGTGATCTAATTATGTAGCACTGTAAGTAGGAAAATCAGCACTTTAGAGCTTCCCAGCATCTGCTTTCAAAAACTTCTTTAAATGGGTTGCATACATGGATGAATACTTCAGTCAGGCAAAATAAGGATAAACATTACCTTGCATTTATGTTAAGAAACATACCACATCGAGGATGGACTCTGTTGTTTAAACTTGACAGAATTATGCCACTTTCAGGGAAACAAAAGCCTTTGCTGTTAGTGCTCCCATACTTGTCGGGTGCAGCAAGATTGTTGGTATGTTTAGTAGTTTAACTAAAGAAGGAAATTTATAATCTGCATAAATTGGATGGGTAAGTTTTTCACTTTAGTTTCTGCCTTTCCCCCCTTTCTCTGTATTCTTCTGTTTCAGTTCTGGCAGATACAAAAATGGGAACATATGATTTTGATTTGATCTTTGGATGTCATGTGAGTTGTCTCTGTCTTCTCAGTGTGTATGTCCTCATGACATGTCTTAGCCTCAGTGATTTCCTCAGGCTGTTGCTCTTATTCACTTGCCTCTGGACAGTAGTTGGCCTCTTCCTTGTTTGAATACGCTTCCAAAAATGTCTTCCTGTAAGGAAATGGTTGCTGTATGTCTGTCTAGCTATCTCCTACTCTAATGACCTAGTCAAAAACTAGCAACTGTGCAGTCAGCTGTTTGGCATGGATATTTGGAGAAGTCTGGGTGGCTTGGCTGTACAGAAGCCTTGGCAGATGCTTGAGGCAATCATCTTGCTTGTCTAACCTGAAATCTCTCATCTGGGAGAAGGAGATATATTACAGCATGAAACAAAATGTTTTCCAAAGCATTTAAATGGATAAAAGAAGGAAACGGTGAATTTAGACTTCTGCAGAGTATTTGACTCAACCTCTTGTGGTCTACCTGTTAAACAACTCTTTGCTATGCAGCAACACAAATAACTGAGTTTCTATGCTATCATCACTTTAAGACCAAATGGCAGCATTTATATATTTGTGTTTAATAACATAAAATTGAGTGCAGGTCTTTAGTTCCCTGCAGAGGCAGCAGTTGAAACCTGTGAAGTCTACACAAATGAATCAAGAATTTGAAGATTGACTTACTTTATGAATTCCAATAGGTCTCTGTTTGCTATTGCATGCTAATAGGAAGATGAAGGAGGAAAGCGATAAAGACACAGCGTGTGTGAAAGTAGAGATTCCATTAACCTGAGATCCTGTGGCTTCTGATGCTTGAGCATCACTTGGGACGCATCTGCTTCCGAGACCTAGTTACTTCAGGGCACATGTTTTATGTATACTGACTAAGGGATCCAAGGGTGATTTTCCAGGTCTTAGTAGGGACAGATGATTGCAGTGACTTGAGTAATTGTATAATGGCCTCCTACATGTCATGCTTGTTGCTATGACTTAAATAGGTAGGTTACCAAAAGCTGAAGGAGATCTGAAGTAAAGATGTTAAAGGAGACAGTATAATCAGAGATGGTACTACTGAAGGCTGGGGAGAGTGCAGAGAGGGAGAAAGAAAATAAGCTGTCCAGCAACAACTGTTTCAAGTTCAAAACGCACTGGGAAAAGTAACCCTGTAGGATTTTGATTTCATGTGCTGTGTTTTAATTTTTCTTCCTCCATGAACAAGCAAATTAGGGACAGCTTTCAAAACAAAGTTTGCATTCTTTTCTTCTCCCCTAATCTGCAGCTCTGTTTCTCTTGTAGAATTATCTGCATTCCTGTGGCAAGCAGATATTTGTTGCTGCTAGCTGTAGAAGCTCACATGAAACAAATCTATATACTGGGTGCTTACCCACAAGCAAAGGCAGTACACAGGTGACACCGTACTCCAGTGCTCTGGCTTGCCCATGAAGTACTGGAGGGCTTCAGGTGAGGCTTAGGTCCTGTGGAACACATACTGCTGCAACCAATCCTACTGCATTTGTTGAGTTACAGTTTTTTAGTCAGTAGACTGAACACAAACAAGCCTTTTTTTTTTTCCCCTCTTTTTTTTTTTTTTCTTTTTAATTCTGTAAAGATAAGTGCTATTCCTCAAAGTCAAAAATACGTGATTTTGATGGTTTTGCTGAACAGCCTTGTTGAGTCTCTCCAAGTCTCTGGCACATACTGAGGCAGATGTGTGATTTCAGTGATGAGCACGTATAAATTTTAATTTGCATCCCTTTTAAAAACTCCCTTGATGTAGAACCTCCTGTGAGCTAAACTGGAGCAGATTAGCTTCCCATACCCCAGGTCTCTGCAGGGGTAAGGCTGCAGCCACCTGACAGGGATCTGTTAAAACTCTTCGTATCATTCTGTTTTATGAGATCATATGCATGTGAGTGCCTATAGCAACACTTCCTGCAGTTGTCTTGAAGAGCAGAGGGTTGTAGCAGTACCCAGCACACAATAGGTGGCACTGGCTTTTGTATTGCATATAGGCTTACAGATCTGTTTTACTGCATTATTAGAAATCAACAGTAGAAGTTCGTGTTTGGGGTTTTTGGGGGTTTTTTGGTTTTTTGTTTTTTTTTCATAAACTGTAATGTATTCCTTGCTTGCATACTATTCTTGTTTCCCTTACTGATACCTTTGACAAGAAAACATTCATGATTCTACTGCTCTCTTTGCATCCTACTGTGAAGTGCATCCTCCTTTGCTGATCAACTCTCTGCTCATCTGAACATCGGAGGTTTTTTTGGAGTAGCTGTACTGGAAGACATCATGCTACCATTTTAAAGAGAGAGTGTAGTGTTGGGAGAGCTGTGAGTAGGGGGTAGGAAAACACATTACAATCAGTTGATGATATTCATTCTGACTGTTATGCAGAGAATTGCTCATTAGTTTTTCAAGTTAGCCCCAACAATAGGTAGCCGCCAATTACGATACCAAGCATTGGTTCACCAGTCAGATTCAAGTTACTGCTCCTGGCAGCCAAAATGCAAAAAGGGTTAGTATCTTCATAGTCAAATATGAAAGACTTTTCACTCAAGAGGTACTCCAAGCTCCTCCCTTAGGAGAAATATCAGATGCAATGATAAAGTTTAATTCTGAAAATCATAGCTTGTCTGTAGCTAGCAAATCACTGAACCCTGAGAAGACGGCCAAGTACACTCTGACTTTTTGCAGCCTCTAGATGCTACCATGTGCTGTGCTGTTTTCTGGGGACTTGTTGTGACAGTGTTATCTCTGGCTGCCAAAATGCAGGGTTATCATCCCTGCCAAGGAAAGTCTATGTGTTCTGAACACCTGTGATGCAGGTAAAAACTAACAAATTAATTGGAGATGGGAAAACAAAAGGCTTCATTTGTATGCCTAGCCAATGTTTTGGTATTTGGCAAGGAAGAGATTTTAAGATATACCTTCATTGTCTTAGGTAACAAATTAGTTTTCTCATCTTTGTGCTACTGTATTTCCCTTTACTCTGTCCAAAAGAGGAAGGTTTTCTCAAGGGATACAATAAAGCCTGATGGAACTGCTCTGGACCGTCTCCTAGAAGACTCTCCATCTCCTTGTGTTGAATACGTAGGGATGTACAGCTGCAGAGCTGTGACCTGCAGTTATGCATTATGAACAATCTGCGGTATTTTTAACCAGTCTTCATATAAGTGGTTTGGTTTAGTAACCTCATGGAATGCTGGTTTCATAATGATAGCACTTTTAAATTAAATGGTCTCACGTAAGGGTTAACTTGTGATGGTCTTGCTAACATCAGAAGTAGATTTGATATTGTCTTCCTTTGCTCAAAGGCTACAGTCTGCCCTTGTGAGGTTTCAGTCTTCTGTTACAGACTGAAGTTCCTAAGAGCTTTTTTGCCATCTTCTTTTCTAGCGTGCATCTTTCCCCTGTTCTGTAAGTGTCTATTGCATAGGATCTCTTGATGTTCAGTTACATGTACACTCAGATTCTAAACTCCTTCAAGTTGTGTCTTATCTGAAAATCAACCTTACCAACAGTGGTAGTACATTTCTATAAAAATGAAGTCTCATCTGGGCTCTCGCAGAAGGAGTGATTAAATAACCCAATTTAAAATAAAAGCAACGGTTTTGAGGGGAACAAATCTTTTTTTACCTTTCCCAAGAAAGGTCCCGTGACAACCTGATCTTCGGTCACATAATGCTGTCTCTGTAATGAGCATCAATACAAAGCAAGAATGTATTATATTGTCACTCTACAGGTAGGATATGAATAGAGTTTTAACGGATTCCATATCACTTTCAAGGCTCCTGCTGCTCACTGGTGGTGGTGATGCCTTGAAATGTTCATTAAAATGACTCAAAGTGTTGTTTAAGCAGAGTGTCTCGCAGAGTCAGCTAAGCTGGCTGCTGTTTCCAATTCACTGTATCAATCAGGACTTCAAGTCTCTACATTTTAATTTCTTCTGCGTCAGAATTAACTTTGTCGGCTCATTTGTGTACCTCAGTTGCATAAATTGCCTCCTCAGCTGTCAGAAGTAGGTAATGGACTGCTTTGTAAAAAGCCCATACTCTGAGGACTCTGGAAGCTTTTTTAGAGTCCAAACTTATGAAAAACACTTTTAGCTTTCTTTTTCTTCTGAAGTTTAAATATTACAACTCAGACACTGCCTAGTATTTTTAATAGCTGATAGTAAAGAACCTACTAGCTGCTAAACACTGACAAGCACTGTCAAACACCAAGCGTGTAGATGAGTTTGGTGCAGGATTTTAGGATTCTGTCCAAGCACACAGAAGTAAAGTATTGATGAGTGGCCAGAGCTCAAGTGATATTTTTTTTTTTTTAAACTTGAAAAGATGAAAATCTAGGGTATCACCTTCCCAATTAATTCTCTCTCTGCCTTAGGGAAGCAACAGGAAAGAGAATGTTGAAAACAGTGGTGCTGGCCTACCATTACCATGAACTTTCACTTCAGTAGTTCTGGTCTTTGATACAGGCACTTTGTTTTAACACGTGTAATATTCCCATTGTAAAATCATAAAACTGATCAATGACTTAGTATTTTTACAATCTGAAATCTGTGAACAGCCTTCAGAAGAAGCCTGGCTTCTTCTAGCTCTCCCTAAAAATGCATATGGATGAGTTTTCTTCCTGTGTTATAATGTGCAATGCGGTGCCTTGTTTGTATCAGACAGGGCCATAACCTTGAGGCTAGTTAAACTATTGGTCCTTGAAGTAAGTATCTCCTCTTGCAGTTAGACATCTCTTAACCCCTTGTCTAATAGGGCAGTAGAACATGGCAGTAGTTCGGGTCCTTGAGACTGTAAAGAAATTAGCCACAACTTTCTTCTCAAGCTTCAGGACTGGCCCTTTTTGATGAATGCAATTTCTGGCTTAGGTGCTAAAAATTAAAACGTATGGGTTTTTTGCATATGCTCCCTCTCTTTTTCTTCTGTGACTAGGGGATTTATACAGCGATCAAAATCCTATTGTTTTCCTCTTCCTCAGTAATGATCGCACCAAACATGGAGTATATTTTGTGATTTCAGGCTTCTGTTTTCTTATTAGAAAATATTCTGACACTGTCACTTTTGTCACAGACTTATAAAGGTGAGCTGTCTGGATAACTCTTTGGGGACAGTCAGTTCTATCTCTGCTTTCCCTTAAGATGAGGCTGCAGTGAGCTTGGAAGTTGTTGGAATTTGAATTTCTAATGACTGTCAGCAGGCAAGGGTCTCTGCATTAATGACTATTCATGATACTTTTAAAATACCCATAAACTTTCAGTGGCTATATCCAAGCTTAAAGGTTAACAGCTGTGGATAATGACGCACTGGTAGTAGATGGTAATTTCAAATGTGTTTGTGGAAAAACTCCTGTGTCTGAGTATTTTAGCTAATAATAATAAACAATATATTTAAATGGTTGAAAATACGTGCTAGCATGAGACTAGGTAGATGGTGTTCTGTGGAAGCTGGTAGTGATCCAGTGTTCATTGTCCAACATTTGATCCTGCAGTAGAGTTGCTGGAATAACTCACTGTATTTAACTGTCTGTCTGCAGCTTGTTTGGGGCAGGAAAATGGTCTACTGATATGGAAAGAATCCTTTACCTAAACTGTGCAGGATCTGTTGCATCTAAGAAGAAGGGCAACAGATTTCACTCTGAGCTGCAAGTTGGCCGTGAGTTTGCAGTGGCAACAAGAATACCATGGGTCTGAAAAGTTCATGCCTATGGTATTTCTTTGCAGTTATCCTGAAACTGTGTTCCTCTAGTAACAGCAGAAATGCAAAACCCAAACTATGAATTTAGCTTCAGTTTATGCATGCTTCCACCCCCACCCTCAAGTTCTCGCTTTCTCGTAGCCATTTTCTTAGTAGTGTTTTGGAAGTGCAGCATCCAATATGAAATGCTTTTTTTTTGCAACTGAAATGAGATCGGTGATTCTAGACGAGGTCTTAATTGCTTTTGGTTCACAACATACTGTGTTGCTAGGTAGTACATAGCTCAGTGCTACATCAGTCTGCTGAAACGAGTCTCAGGAGAGGAATAACAGGATTTGGGGAGCTTGCAAATTAGGTGTGATGTACAATGTCAAAGTAGTAGTGGAGAAGTGGACTAGAATTGGCCTTCAACACCTCATTCTAGTCCAAAAATAAGAGAAACTGGCACAGGGATAAATTCAACCTATGGGGTCAGAACTGTAGTAGCTGTCTGGGCTGCGGGTCAGAGCTGAGGTATGCCATCAGAGGTCTGTCTTGAAGGTTTTAACAGCATCTGCCTTCTCTCTGCTTGACTTACAGTATATGAGCTTGCTTTCATGAGTGCTAAAATATGCTTGTATAAAAATATCCATTGTATACCATGTGTAAAGGCTTTCTATAGATTACTTGAGAGAAGAAATGAGAAGGATATAGACTCTTCTTGCTGTGTTTGTTTGGAGATGGCAAGTCAGCTTTGTCAGCTCTGAAGACTTCCTTGAAAGGGCATGCTCTAAAGACACAGTGAAGAGCAAAGCACTGAGAAGAGAAAGTTATAAGAAGGGCACATACCAGATGAGTAAATTGCTGACAGCCCCGTTGTATTCCTAATAATCCATCTCACAAGAAGAAAAACTTCTGGTGCACAGCCTTGAATTTATTTTACATCTATCATGTTTTGCAGTCCTGGCACTGTCTCTGATTCAGATTCCTCATACTCTTCATCTCTCAGGTAAATTAAATACTATTGAAACAGCTGCGTGTTGCCTTGGAGAGTATTGCTTCTATGTGAAAGACAGCAGTTTTCCACAGGACAGAAATTAGATAGGCTCCTCTGGGGAGAAATATTTTTGAGTCGAAATGCCAGCCAGTTGAGTGCAGCACCCATATTCTCATGTGTTTTTCAGTATTGATCTCTGCTTTTATTGCTGAAAAGATGTGTCCCGACACAATGTAGGCAAGCAAGAATGAAATATCTGCTAAGGATAAGGGTCAAAAAGATGTACTTCAGATGTTGCTAATTGAGAGTATTGCATGCATTTGACCTGTGGTTGTTGAAAATGGCATCTCTTGGATCACTTTCATTCACTTACTGCAGTAATTTTGCCAAAAGAAGATGGACAAGGCTTTTTGACGCTTAGTTCTTGTGAACACAATGATGCTTTTTTATCCTCTAGTTACTTAAATACTCATTTTGTAAATATTTTTCTACTAAAATCTCTGTACAAAGAGTGGAGAGGTTTGTTTGCGTAGAACCTGTGGCACCTTCTCAACTCTCTCCTCTTCCTTTTCCTACAGTACTTGAAGAAAAAAATTACAGTGTGCTTAGCTATGCCAGCCAATATTTTGATGCTCTAAGATGGTCGTTATTTTGTCCCACTGATATTTGTTATAAATACTGCATATACATAGTCTACATTAAAGGAATATGAAGTGATGGACTCATGTTCTAAAAAAAATGATTTAGTTAAGGACAACCTTTAGCCACTTCCTCTGTTCATCTGTATTATGCTACTGTTTAGTAAGATGTTCACATACTACTGCAATTTCCCACAGAACATCTGCCTTAGCGCATTTGCTTTCTCTCATTCTTTCTGGGACTACATCTTAAGTACTGCATACAATGCAAATCTTAGGGCAAGGTGAGAAATGATGACTTCTCATGGGTGGTTCTGTAGTATTACTGTGATAGCGTTTGACGAGCACACGTATAGTTGCATCATAGTAGTGAAACAAAGTATTTTCATTCTGACATCTTAGGTTCACATGGGCTTTGGGTTCAGTGTCGCAGCGCATAGCTGGGCAGCTTTCTCGTGCTGGCAGAAGGGTGGGGTAGGAGCAGAGCTGTTCCTGCTCCCACCTCGGTGCCCTGCCCTAACCTAGTGCTACAGCTGTGAAGGGCTCTACTCCAGGTGGCCGAGGAGTTGGAGACTGTGATTGTCTTTCCTGCCGAGATGTGCAAAATGGATTTTTTTCAAAAGCTTGTAAACAAATAAACCCACAGTGGCTTGGATTTCTTGTGGGAAAATGGGGGTTCGCAAGTGTTATGTGGTTGTCACATGTTTTTGCCTCCTGCTCGCTGATAATCTTTAGAAGTTAATGAGTGGTGGTCAGCCTTTGATTGTATCTTGATGTAAAGTCACCCTTGTGTTGACCACCCTTGAAAATTAATTGGTAACAGACCAAACAGCCCTGGGTGAATCATTCTCACCTTTATTTTCTAATTCCACCTGCCACCCAAAACCTTGAAGTTCTAGTAGGTCACAACACAAAAGAACCTTATAACAAAATTGCAGCAGTTTTCAGCATCTCCTCTGGTAACATGTGTGGGAATTACTTTTTCCTCATATGAGTGTGCTTCTGTTAAGGAACTGTACAGAGACTCCGCCTCGACAACAGCGCTATAGCTGTCTCTGAGCGTATAGAAAACAGAGGCCCAGCTGAGGTTGGAGAAGAAGATATGCAACCATTTCTTCATAAAATGGATGTTCTGTGGGAGCCTATGTGGAGGCAGTGATAAACCCCTTTTGCAGGGTTTCCTTTCCTGTTTCTGTTGACCAGTGTAATGTGTAACAAGGTCGTTCCTGTGTAATCCAGGGTTGTCCTTAGTTTTGTTCCTTTCCTACAAGGGGAGTTACTGCATTGATATTTTTGCTGACACATAATAAGTAGCAGTTGTAATGTGGAAGTCTGAAATGCTTTGTTTTGTTATCCTCAGGTGAAATCAGCCTTTTTTTCTACGTTTAACCCCTCTTATGTCACTAGCTTCCAGTAGAGTTTATTCAAACACTTGAGATTATTGAAAAAAAAAAAAAAAATTGAAAAGGGTGGTCAAGTGATGCAGGCAGGCAGATAATTCTAACTTTAAAATTCGTGAGAAAAAAAAAAAAAAAAAAAAAAGAAAAAAGGCAGCGGTCAAGCTTGGGCATGGATGTGCTCTGTCCAAGAGTAAATGAGGGCTGCATAAACAAATGGGACCTGGACAATCCTCACTTCCCATTCAGTAGGGGCCAGAAAAGAATGTGAAGTCAGCTGGGAGTTGTGTGGTTGTCTTTATGGTGTGATCCATAAGGCTGAGTCCTAAACACATGGAGCCAATCTTGCATGCTTTTTACAAGAGAATTAGCTTATAAATCTGCAGCTGTTGTGTGCTGAAGCACAAGATGTGTGAGTTTCCTTGCCAGGCTTTAGATTTCTAGCTGGGGTTTTGCTTGAACTGGGAGATCAAGGTCTTAGGGAAAAGCAGCCAGATTGGCAAGAACAGACATGAAAAGTATTGAGTTGGAACAGTCCCATCCACACTGCTGAATGCTACTGATAAGAGAGCTTCAGGTCAACTGATCAGAACCAATATATAACATTGTGAAAAGCATTAGGAGCCCTTTTGCCCTAAGTAACCAGAGTGTTTTAAAGGTGCCTTGTCTCCACCAGCACAAAGCTTGGTAGCTGAAGCCGGTTGTTTACGGCACTGACTTCAGCAGTGCATGCAGCCTCAGGGTATCCTTTGTGAAATGTGCCTTTGCCAGCTTAAAGCTAAGGTGGATCTCTGAGAAACTGTTTTTTCTTCTTTTCAATTTTATTATGCTTCATTAGAGCTCAAAGCTCCTTATACATAGCATGTATAATCCTCTCTAAAAGAAAGGCAGTGCCACCAAGGAGCAGACTCAAGCTGCAGACAGTCACTTCTGTTTTGATCCAGAAATACAATAAAGCTAATGTTAGATCAGAATTTCCAAAGTGATGCCCAGACTCTTTGGAGGGGTGGGGGTGGTGTGTGAAATGGAGGGTGTGAAAGGCTCTTGATGGTAGAATAAAAGAAAAGCTCAGTCATAACCTAAACTTAAACAAATGGACGAAGTTCATAACCAGATTAATTGAGACTCTGGGACACTGAATGCTGTTTAAATTGATGCGATAACATGTGGCTTGTCCAGTGTCTCTTGGGAAATATGCGGAGACCGTGGTCTGAAACCAGTTTTTCATGCTTCTGAGGGTGCATTACTCTCTGAACCATCCTTTCCCAGGTTGGGTTACGAATTACCAGTCACCCAGCATTCGTCATCCAGCTTGTTAACAGTGCCACCTGCGACGGGGCTTTATGAGAAACTAAGTTGAATTTTAGTCCTGAAGTACCATTCTTTGTTCACTACCTAAGGTTTGCATAGCCCCTGTCAATATTGCATCTCTTCTGTGCGTAAGCACAGCACATGTGTTTTAGAGCCATCCAGCCTGCAAATCAGCTAAAATGACCTCTTACTGCTCCAGGGAGGTTTCTTTTGTATCAGTGCTGGAATAATTCCAAAGATGTATCTACTTCAACTCTGGTTAGATTTTTTTCAGACTCATTTAATCCCAGATATAAGAGGTAGTGAAGACATGGCTGCTCATCTACTCTTTCACAAGTCCCTGTGGTGCGTGAGATAACCCTTCATAAATATTCAGTAGGGACAATCTATTTTATTTCTGAATATTTATCCAGGAGTAGGTGCTTGCACTCTTGCCTTGAAGAGCATGCTGTATTCTCATTCTTCTAACTGTGGAAGCTTTTCATAGTGGCAAGACTCTGTTCTCTCCAGAGTTATGTTCTTGCTAACATCTTGAATAGTGTATTTTACTGCCTCGCCAAAGACATTTTGAAGGTATTGGCGAGCTATTATCTTGGCATCTAATATCTTTTACCTTCAAAACTAAATATTTTTCTGTCTTCATGTATCTGTTTCTGTGTGTTTTTTGTGTTATTCATGGCTATCTCTTTCCATTTTGGTCCTTATATCTGAAGTCTCATGACTTTGGGGAAAGGGTTGTTTAGACCACTGCATACTGAGCCAGCAAATGCATTAATGGAACAACTTAGGGAGCCTGTATGCCTGCAGCACTGATTCCTCCCTCTCGCCCCCCTTCAGTGGACTAGCTAAATTGATTTCCACCTAGTGAGGTCTCAGGGGTATCATTTATAGTTTGAGTAGATTGATGAAATTTAGACACATTTTGTTAGTCTTTGGGTTTTTGGTTTTAAAGTCTTTGTGCTAACCAAGCATTGCCATGCAGGTGGGTTGGTACTGATTCCTTGTTCCTTTTCATTGCGCAGATCATGCATATTGTAGAGACAGGGGATTTGATGCTAGAGCATGAGCAGAGTATAGAAATGTTCGTGTCTCCAGTGGGTCGGTTGTGATTTGAGTACCAGAGTAAGGTTTGAGGACTTGTTCTCAAAACCCCTCTTTGTCCTTAGGTTTTGGACAAGCTATTTCCAAGTATATTTCTTATCTCTGCTGTTCCACCTTTCAATTTTAAAAATCAAAACAAACAAATAACCACTACCCCCAAAAAACCCAAAACATCCTAGCTGTCTAATCCCCATAAGATGTTACAGAGTTTTCCTATGCATGAATAAAAATTTGTAAGTTCCAATGACCATGAAAAGTGCTATACATCATTAGTTGTAACTTCACAGCACACACTTTAATTTTCCTGGCAAAGGATTGGCTTTGACCATTTAAAAAGGTCAGGTTTCTCTGAGGCCTTTGAAAGAAATACCAGCTAGTGCAGCTTCTAGTGAAAGGTGTTTGCATGTTTTCCTTACATGAGTACTGTGTTTGGTTTTTTTTTTTTTGTGGAGGAGCCCAGGCTTTCTCCTGAGTCACTGATCTTATCCAAAGACTTTTTGCCTGCCCTTCTTGTGGAAGGACAGAGATGTCTTCTAGCTGCCTGCAGAAAGGAGGGGTCCTGGAGGGCTCCCAGGCAGCCATACAAGCCACATAGTTCAGTTCCCAGGGGAAGGGTATAAGACCCTCTCAGGCAATGCTCCTGTAAAGCAGTGCTGGAAGAAGAGGAGAGAGGAGGAATGATCCAGAAGTCTTCCTCAGAGGCACGCTGTGCAGCATAATAACCCATGGCCTGTTAAAGCTAGGCCATCCCTATTGTGTAAGTTGTAAAAAAGCTGGTTGGAAACACCATGTTTAGGTGAAAGCTGGGAAGAGAAGTGAATAGGAAATTAAATGTCATTTCTGTAGCTATTTCTTAACTTAATTCTCCAGTGCTTCCTGTAAGATTGTTCCAATTTCAGTCACTGTTGTGGATATTTAGTTCCCATTTGGACAGCACAGGGAAATGGTCAGCTGCCATCTGCTAACAGAAATACCAGTCCTCCCTGCAGTGTACACAGATGAGTCTGGAAGATCCCCTGAACAGCCAGATAGGCATGTGTGAACTTGAAATAAAATTGGTGAGTGCCAGGAGTCGTGCCCATTCACCAATCTGATGACATCCATGTGTTTCAGTGCTGTACAGCCTTTAAAAGAAATCTGCAGGATTGCTTTTGAATATCTCTAATAGAGGAGGATGTGATTTGAAAGGCATTTCTAAAACTATCTAGGTAAAAATAAGTGAAATATGCTGGATAATGAAAAGCCTTTGAACTCCAGTGATTCATTGAGAGTGGTAATGTTCACTGCTTGTTTTATCTTATTAAATGTATAGTAGCACTTAAATTGCTTTGCTTTAACACCTCTATGTAGCACATGCTGTAAAAAAGGAGAGTTGACTTCACAGTAACTGTTAGCAAGGGACTTTAGAGTTGCACAGCATTATCGCTGTTATTGTATATTCTTATGAGTATACAGATAGGAGGGACCGTTGGGTCATTGAGTGTGCTCCTCCATAACAGCAACAACTGTGTTAAGCTTAGAAGTGTTCACAGAATATGAACTCCACATATTATGGGTGATGGTGTGCTTCTTAACAATGTGGTACGGTTTGATAACCTGTAATAAAAGATCAGATGGTGCAACTATAATGTGCCATAAAACAGAGCAGGAGAGTTTGAGGATATCACTAGTGTCTTGGGCCCAGGCATTTGCACTGTATTTATTAGATAAAATTTGTAGATTAACCTAGGAATTAGTCTGGACACATCATTATAGAGGATGGCAAAAACCAAAGCAAAAAAAATCTCCTAGCATTCTGACTGGGATATGAGGCAGTGGCACAGTACAGAGTTTCCTTCCGCTCCAAATTTTTGTGATTTAACATCAAACATGGGCAGGTCACACCACTTTGGCTGCTGTCCATGTAGTTGCACTAAGAACAGCAACACATCCTACCCAAATTTCTGCCCAAGTGTGGCCACTCGAGGGCTTTGAAAGAGAAGAAAGCATGGACTGGGAGGAGGAAGACTTCTGTTTTGAATTCTCCAAATGACTTGTGAAGATCTGAATCTGGTATTTGTAGAAAATAAAAACAGTGAAAACAAACTGATCCAGTCCTGCTTCAAGCCTTCTTCAGAGAGCCAGTCACTGTTTCTTCTTCCATCAGCTTTTTAGGATGTCTTCAAACACCACAAGTGATTATTGCTTCCTCTCTGCCTCCTATATATGGGAAAACCATTCTAGAGCTTCATTCCAGATTCTATATTCATTTTGTCTTCCAGTCGGATGCAACACTTAGATGTAACCATTTTCTAACTACTTGGTCCCCAGCTGAAACATTGTCCTTTGACCAAAACAGTTGTAGTTCCTCTTCCTGCCTGCTTCTCTGTCTGTTTACCCTTCCCATATTTGAAAAGAGTAATTGTAATTTCTTGCCATTTCTCTCGTTTAAAGAGACTTCACTTCTCTAATCGTTCTTGTTGCCTTTCTTTGCAATTTTCCCAATTTAAGCTCCTCTTCTTTGAATGTAGGTGACCAGAGTGGTGTTGCAGTATTTCAAATGAGGCTTTACAGGTGCCTGGAACAATGTACAGAAATTATTGGCTGCAACACGTAAGGCATTTGAGAGCTGGGAAGTGAGAAGCCAGCAGTTCTCCTGGAGCACTTGCCCAAGCTCCCTCGCTGCAGGGAGGCCAGCCTGTAAGGGCCGCTTCCCCCGGTATCTTGGAGCCTCATCTGCCTTCTGCACAGTTACCCTAAGCATGTGCTCAAACCCATGCCCTCCAGCTCCCCGGGAGGAAAAGTGGAGGCCAGAACGGTAAATGGAATTTCATCTTATTCACAACAGGTTTGCTTTCAAAAACGAGACAGGAGATTTGGAAAAGTGTTTGGCAGTGGTCCTTCCGCAGTCCCAGGTTTGAAAGGATCAGCGAGGTTAGACTGGGGTCCTCTGTCCTCTCTGCTCTGACCATTCCTGAGCTCTTACAGCCGGCTGGTCTCTATCTCTCTCTGCAGCTGTTTGAGTAAGCTTTCCTAACTGATTTGCTCATATCTTTCTGCTGCTTTTGTACTGCATATCTGTCCTGAAAACAGGCTGGTGTCTTACCTTCCCATTTACTTGCTTGGGCAATCAGCGTGTAGTCTCTGGCAAGGAGAGAATGAGAGTGTGGAGTGGGAGGCTTGTGATGACGGCAAATCAAGTCCTCTCGCACACTGGAGTACATATGGAGTAGTTTTTCCTTGGGCTGTGCATAGGTGCTACCAAGGTCAGAACACTGTTCATTTGCAAATCTGTCCTCAAGCACACACGGGTGCCTACTGAGCACCCAAATCATATGGAGATGAAATGGAAACAAATCTGCTTCATAGCTTCTCAAAGTTAACAGATGTGTGTTTGTTTCTTCCTCATGCTGCAAAATCCCTTATGTCAGGCCTCGGGACAGAGTTACAGATATTTGCTGCCTTTTGAAATTGGTCTTTGTTTTCTCCTTGCTTTCAAACATTTTCTGAATTGGTATTTTTCACCTACTGGCTGAGAAAGTAACAAGAAAAGATATTTTCTTCATCTTTGCCTTAGAAGTGTGACAGATAGGGGTTCTTGAGCCTATACAACCAGCCACACCATTGCTAAATTATGATATATTATTGCTTCCATCTCTTTGCTTTCTCATTCAGCCGCCGGAAGGATAGGGAGGTTAGGAGAAAACAAAGGGGCAGGCTGCTTTCAGAGGTGGGAAACCTGAGGAAGGAAGACCAGCACAACCAGCAGTAAGAAAAAGGGCACATTGCAAGGGAGAAGGAAAAGGGGCCTCGCAGGGGTTAGGCGTGGGGGTCTGGAGCAGCAGTCGAAGCAGTGGGAGTGTAAACACTGAAGCAGTGCTGGCAGGAAGGTTAGGGTATGTTTGCAGCTTATCATGGAGGCACAGGCAAGCTTGCAAATCATGCTGAAGTGGTCACACAACAGAGACGAGTTTAACCTTGGCACATACCGCAGCATTTTCAAAGTGTTCAGATTTCAAATCGGTGTCCATTTACTGCATAGAAAACAATGCGTGTGTACAATAAATCTCTTCCAAGACAGAGAGCTAACATGTAAATATTTTGTTCTTTTCCCTTTGGTGGGATGGAGGCATTTTGCCATGACTTCCATAGAGCTGTGGTGCATGTGACCTCCTTGCTGGTACCCCCACATGCAGTGGGGTTTCTCGGCACCGGGTACTGATGGAAGCTGGGCAGGTGTGCTGCCTTATGTCTGCTCCCCTGGCTCCAGCTCTCAGGAATGACTGAAACAAGTGGTTGGATGTCTTATACACATGCTCTTTACAGACTGTGGGATTTAAACAAAACTAATAGTAAAGCCTAAGTGTGTCAGAGAAATAAAGAACAAGTGATAGACTTTATACAGCTATATGTAAAAAATTTTAAGTCCTTTTTTAATAATATTCATATATATAAAAAAGAGAAAGAGAAGGAGTTGTCCTCATGTGCGGCTGGGGGAAGGGAAATACGAAAGAATACCTTGAAAGAAGGAGGGAGGAGGGGAAGTCATAATGTACTTTTTCTTTTTTTTTTTTTTTTCTGCTGGAAATTAGACTAAGAATTTTGCTGTAATTTTTCTGAGCTAGAGCAGCGGTTGATTGATTGTTTTTCTAATTAGGCGCAGTAACATGTACATGCTGTGGATGCACTTCACTGAAAATTTTGCCCTAAATGAACTCAGTAGTAGAAAGACTTTTTTTAGTGCAGTTAACAAAACAAACAAAACCCCAAACAGAAAAATGCCCTTAACCCTCATTCATTTGTGGATGGTTTAATTCTGAATTTAGCAATGTTACTTAGATTCTAATCTCATCTTCTGGTATGGTATATAAGCACCTTTTAATTGTTGGGTCACTTCAGTGATGGTTTAGGAAAGCAGACTTGCTACCTGGATGCTTCAGACAACATTTAAATCCAGTTAAAAGTTGGGGTACCTTGGGCACAGTTGGTTGTAAGACATGAATTTGCCTGCTTTGCTGCGTAAGAGTTGAGCATGGGCTTTCCAAACATGTCGCTAGAGTACCCATTATTCCTCAGAGAAGCAACAAAGGCAACAAACCACTTACTTTACTTGAGTAAGGTATTAAAACCAAACCACTTACTTTAGTTGAATAAGGTATTAAACTGCCTACTGAACTTCTGGGAAACGGTTTTTACCCTTTTCAACACTGGTAAAAAAATAATACAACTTATTTTCATTTTGGAGGGATTTATAGTTTTAATAATGCAGCATTCCTCAATAATGCTGCTGTCTTCTTTTGTTCCCTCTAAAGATGATTTGGAAATTAAAACATAAATCTCTCTCTATTTTTTAAAATAAATCTGATCACGCGAAATTGAACATCAGTAGTTTAAACAGGAGCTGTGGTCTAGTCCATTAAAGTAGACGTGAAGAGGTTTTTGGAGTATTTTTTCTTTCCATATCTAGAACTCTCCATTCAAGAGATGAAGAAGTTAAATCTTGACAAGCTGTGGAATTCCCGTCTGAATTTTAAGAAGCAGGCTAAAAATTTGAGAACATTCTGCAGAAGAGATTTTAAATGTAAATAATTATTTCAAGATTTTACATGGAAATTACTGAAGAACTGAAGCTTTGAGCTCTTGGCACAGCCATAGCTCTCAGGCTGTCGGCTCATATGTTCCTTGCCTTGCTTATGGTATTGATGAGATGGGGTATGTTTATGGCTGATGAGATGATGAGATGGTGGTGATCTCGCTGGACGCCAGGTGAGTGAGTTATTTGTCTAGCCAGCCAGTCTGGAAGCTTGCATGTGGTTTGTCAGATGGTGTGTGCATATCGGTGACGTTTTGCTTCCACTTCACATTTAGGCAGTCCTAAAACATAGTCCTTCATATGTGCATTTCATGTGTATTTTGTGTAAACAGAGGAGTGAGGGATGCTTTGGTAATGGAGAGAGAATAGTTTCCAGAGACTCCTCAGGTGTATGAGAACCTGATGTCTGCTTACCCCCGGAGTGTTTAACAGTGGTACTGGAAAAAGTCTTCCAGAATTTGAGTATTTTATTAGTTGGGAAAACACTGAAGCAGTTTGTTTGCTAATCTCTGCTTTTATGATACGCAGTTAAAATGGAAAGGTATAGCCCCTCTCCCTCCTCCTGACCCTGCCCTCTGTCAGAAAGGTCAATATATGTTTGTGATCTCCTGTGTCATTTGTATCTAAATTCAGCTGGCATGCTCTGTTGACTTGTTGTAAATTTGTAATGCAACACAAGTTCATAAATGACAACAGCAACGCAACATGGGGTGGAGACCTAAATGCAAAGGGATTTTGCAATGTCAGCTTTATTAACAAGTACACTTCTCAGTTATATTTGTGGTAGCTTATATTACATCTCTTCCCAATTTTTCAATTCTCATTTACAGGAAATGTAGCTTGTGACTTTTATCTGATTAAGTATTTTGATTATAAATGATGAAACAATTAATTTCTAGTGAGTGTTACAAGGGGAAGTCATATTTCCAATGTATTGGCCCTTGAAAGCAAATGGTTCCAGTTTTATTAGCTGGTTAAAAACAAGGGTTTACAACATACAGTTCTCCTTTAGAAAAGTTATTATTCACCCAAATGTAGCTTGTAGAGGTAGACAGAAGGCTTTGAGATGGAGAATTAAAGATTATTTGGAGACCTTACTCAATGTATTCTGACCTTCTGAGATGTAAAACTCTTTCAAGGATAGAAAATAAATGACTTTTCAGAGGTTGGATGGGAACTAATTCCATATGTTGCTCTGGGTGGTAAACATTGATTTCCTCTTCAATTCAAGAAGCTTAGAATGTGTGAAATCCTCTTTAAGATGAAGAGCTCCCAGTGCATCAGTAGGGCCAGTTTTTGCTGCAGTTACTGCAGTTTACTGCAATGCTTACACTGTTGTGAATTTAGCAAGGACTTTCTTTTAGCTTTTCTCAGTACATAAATTTGCAGAGATTAAGCTGGGAAGCAAAAGGGCTTCCTTGCGATACACTTTTGGAGGGTGTTCTGTGTGTGGCTATTTTCCAGTTTTATTCTTAACTTTAAAATCAATAGAAGCTTATGGCCATAAACCTCCCCTGTAAAAAGATTAATTGGTGGTCAGTTATTGAGAGCAGATTACAGCAATACTGTATTGGGTTTCTAAGGGAGACAGATAGGTGTCCAGCTAACGTTTTTATTGCCATTCTATTTTAGCAAATGTCTTTTCTTTCCCTGTCACCGTACTGAAAAATATATGGGGTTAGTAATTCTAATGAGCTACATGCATTCCTGAGTTTAAAAAAAAAAAAAAAAAAGTGATAAGTTTTAGAATTCCAGGACAAATAAAATTACTTTTTTCCTTCATCACGGTGTGATCTAAAGTCTTAACTTTAACAGCAGTTGGCATCCCAAGTTCTGTGTTTGGTTCTGCTGTAGGCGGTCACCAAACCATCTACTTTAGGAGACTTTATCAAGGAATTGCCTCACTAAAGCACTATAATTAGTTAATCTACTTTTTCTTCTGAAGAAGTGATGCTTTTTTCTCAATTTCTCTAAAGTCAGATAATATCAAAACAAGAGCTGTAGTAATGATGGATGCATATATAATATTTGTTTGACATCTCCTTGATGAAGGCTGTCAAAATACTTCATTTCTATGGACATTATCAAATGCCTGGATTCACTTCAGGTATAGAGAAACCAAAGCCAAGCCTGTCCTCATCTTTCTCAAGGAACAGAAAAGTTAATGTGCAGTGAACATAGTAAAATTGTATTAATAATCCCTGGTTTTGCAGGTTATAGAAAGATTAAAGCACTGGATTTTTTTGGTGCTTGTCAACATTTTCAACACTTGCATTTGTTAATAGTGTGTTCATTGTAACTGCCCGGTATGCGAGGATACATATGCTCGTATATAAACATACATTCTCAGATAAACCTTGAGACAGGTCCTCCAGAGAGGAGTTGGTAGATTGCTCCGTTTGTCTCTGTCAATATGAATTTCAATAACATGTTTAATAGTATCTGGGTATTATTTTGGGAGCAGTTTGAGTGTCTGTTATAGATCTGTTTGGGGAAATAAAGTAGAAGGTTCCTGTCATAGTATTTATATCTGGAAAAGAGCCAAGTCTCCAGTATGAAGAGCGCAAAAGCAGTCCACTCACTTTACCCATTGCTTCACTCTCAGATGGGGGGAGACAGCAATCTGCAGGGTCAGTTCTGGACCACTAATACTCAGCCCTTTCTTTAGTGCTCTCCATTCTTTCACTTGGATTATAATTACTAAATTTGCAAATGAGATGAAATTGGGAGGAATTGCAATATATGCTGAAGGATACAGTGAGAATTACGTATAATCTTGACAGGTTGGAGATGTGGTTTGGGAGGAAAGCGGAATGACACCATGTAAGGAAATGTGCGGTTTCCTAGGCTTCAGAATAATTAAGTGCATAAAACGCACGAAAACAGAGTAGACAATACCTGGCTAGTGAACAGTTCTGTAGAAAAAAGATCTGACGTTAGTATTTAGTCTGTCATCCACCTAAGTTAAAGTGTTAGACTTGCAAAAAAGGGTGTCGGAGGGTGTATACAAGAAGACTTATGAAGGTAGGTTGGGATACCGTGGAGTCTTGATAGTTGGATGACATTCTCAGCTGTTGTTGGATTTTTTTCAGGAAAAAATAACCCTTGCTGCTTCTATGGACAATGGGTAGACTAGATGACTTTTTAAGATTCCTTGTAGCCCTGTGAGGTTCTTTGGGTTTGGTTTTGTTTTGTTTTTTTTTTTTCTTTCTGCAATTTATATTGGACTGCAGATCTGTCTCAAGTGCTTTTAAAGATGAGACATTTTGTAAACAGTATATGTTTTTTCAAGTATGTAAACTAGTATAAATTATCCTGCTGGTTCCAAATATGTCTCTACAATTCTGTACAAGATCTAGTAGCAAAAATACTCTCTATATAAAGAATACCAACTTTTAAAGACTATCAGGAATGGCTAATTTTCTTCTGTGATGATATGAGAATTACAGCTTGGGGTCACATCAAAAACTGCAAGCAAATTCGAGAGTGAAATTGTTTCATTGTTCCTCTTCCTTTCCATTTTATCAAACTGACAATAGTGGATAGGTGTTTTAATTTTTCATATTTCACTTTTTAATTTGATCTATTAAATGAATTTTAAATACAAAGTAGCTTCTTGCACTTACTTAAGACCCTTTTACAACTGAATATCTCGGCCCATTTAATGTAAGTGGAAAATTGTATAGAAATTACCTTAACATCTATTCTGTATTGCTTTTTACTGCCGACCTCATCATTCAAATACACATAGCACATGCCCAACTGGTATAACTTAATTATGTTCAATTTATGTAACTTAATTATTAAAGACCAGTTTTTAGAGAGTTGATTTCTGTACTTCTCCATCACTATTGCTGGCTTAAAGGAACAGCTGTATAGAAAAACACATTTTCAAGAAGACATGCTTTAAGAATTACACATTTGTTTTTATTTTCTTTTCCCCCTTTTCTTTCTGGGATCCTTTTCTTTCTGAATTTCAATTGCGTCAGTAAAATACTACTTTGAAAACACAGCAACCTAGCATATGCAATAAGGAACAGAAGATAAAGGTGTAGTTTGTCTAAAATTAATTTAAAATAGTCTCAGAAATTAAACCTTAAGGTGGTTAGGAAACCTGACAATATAATAGCAGGAAATTTTTATTCTTTTCCCCTGCTTCTCAGCAGAGACTACAGTCAGTGGTTGTCTGAACATAGCGCTGTGAGTGTCAGGCTGAAGAGTTTGCTGCTAGCACTGGAAGGTCACAGATCTCCTGTGGTACAGCTGAATGGACAAGAAGTTTTGTGGGATGGAACTGGGTTGCCTGGGGAGAGAAAGGGAACTGGAGAGCTGAGCGGCGTGTACATGTAGACATTGCTCTCATCTAAACGTGCATCACTCTGTTCCTTCCACAGTCAGTGAGGCACTTCATGAGGGTGATTCAGAACTTGGGGTGAATCATCTTCTGGAGGTCTTGTTTGTGTAGGAAGATTAAGAAAATTGGGGCTTTCATTCAGGGCTTCAGTCAACTGCTCAAAACTAGTCTGGGTGGATCTGAGCCAAGGTCTCTGCATCTTTGAAAAGTAAAAATTAAAGAAGAGATGAGAAATCATATTAGTATTAGCTGCTTTGGCCTGTTAAATGTGTTTTAGGATGTGAGATGATGTTTTAAACATGAGTTACCAGCGTCCTGAGACCCCTGTCCCATTCTGCTTGCACTCTTAGGGGAGGGTGTCCTGGCCACGTTTCAGGCTTTAGATGGGCATACCAGTTCCCACAGGAGAACCTGAAATGGTTTGTGTGGTCAAAAGTCCCAGCTGGGAAATCCATTCACAGTAAGCCTTACTATAATGAAATAAATAAATCCATCCATCCACACGCACACTCACTCTGTTTCTGGAATTTTACTGGGGAGAGGAGAACCGTTCTACTCTTGGAGCAGGAGAGCAGTTCTGATCACCACTGTGGTGTGTTAGGAGCCCATCAATTTTGCACCACATGGGCCGAGTTGGTTTGGACCAAATAAAGTATCCCTAAACCCCATTAAGTTCACTGAAGTCCTTAAAGTAGACACTAGGATTGTCCACATATTAAATTCAGTGACTCAGCTGAAAACCAAATAGAATTAACCTAAACCATGTCATTTGACACAGAAAATGTTTTTGAGCCAGTATTGTGAATATTTATCTTTAGAACACGTGCCATTTTGAAGCAAAAACTCCATAGTGAAAATCTTGACAATATTTTGCTCAGGAATGGGTTTTATTCCAGGAGGAAAGATCATTTCAGATGTTTTTCTTCTTCACGGATTCATTTTTTTTTTCTATCCATTCATTAACCAGAGCAAAAATATTTGCCCTGCTTTGTTAGGTGTGTCCTTTTGGACTGCATCTTATAGGCTGTGTTCAGACTAAATTTAGAGGGAGCTTCACCATTCGTTGCAGCCCTCTAATTATAACTGCAACAGCCATGAAATTGATCCAAACTAAATTAAAAACCAAACTGCTGCTGTTGCCCCCACCGTTCAGATCACCTCAATATTAATTCAGCTAGTGATACTTCTGAAATTGGAGAATTTTTTGGTTTTGAAGAAGGGGGAGAAAAATAGTCCAGCTGAGCTTTGATATCAGAAACCTCTCTTGGTCCTATTTCTGATGATTTTTTTTTTTTTTTTTTTTCTTTAATCCGCTCATGAACCCCCATGGCAAAGTGCACTTAGCCCTGCTGGTGAGAAGACGTCAATAATTCAGATCACATTATGCTGGCAATTCAATCAAATACAAAGTTACCTATGTTTCAGAAACATTTAAAATTCCTAGTTATGTAGGAAGTTAATTTGAAAGAGCAGCTGAATGCCTCCTGGAAAATGCTGAGAGTTTCTCTTTAGTACCCATTCTGCTTGCTTGCTCTTATCGTATATTTTCTGCATTTCTCTAACCTTGTTCTTGATGACAAAAGACATTTGCATGGAAACAGGATCTTTGTTTCTTAAGTGTTCATCTGTTCCTGCTGTTTATTTCCCACCTAAAGTCATAATCCTCTGTTTGTGGCATCACAATTGGTTGCAGTGGAAATTATTATGTCGTCACAAACGGAGGATTATGACTTCAGGTGGGGGGATAAGCAGCAGGAACAGATGAACTCTTAAAAGCAAAAATGCTGTTTCATGTAAATGTCCGTGGTAATAAAGAAGAAAGGGAAGCAAAATACAGAGAAACAGAAAATTGGTATGAGCAGACTTGTGCCTGAACAGTAGGGCAGCAGATTTTTCTTCAGGCAGGAGCAGCTATTTTAAATTAGGCACATGTCCATGTAGAATTTATTCTTTTAAATATTTTTCTCTCAATTAAAAAAATATATACATACTGATGTTGCTACTCAAATACTGAAATGACTACTCACTTCAGGGAGGGATTTTTCTTCTTTGTCGAGCGTTCTTTTATTCCTTTGTATATGTGTTTGTCAAGTCACTTTCAATCTTAAGGGAGTTTCCCTTTTTGTGCCTGCTGATAGGTTTTTCAAGCCCAAACCCCATCATTTGGAATGGAGCATCTGCCCTGTGTAAAGCAGGATGACCATGCTGGAAGCTCATCTAAACCACACTGCTGAGCCAATCAGCCAAATGCTTTTCACGGACTGCTTCCATTTAAAACCGCAAGCAGCAAGCTGACATTTCTCTTCAGCATCATAAGATGGAAAGCTCTGAAATACCCAGTAGCAATCTCAGCTTGTACCTTATTTGGGTTTTATCTGAGCTTTTTTCCCCCCCTCCATGTTGCAGCTGCTCTATTCTTTAGTAACAGGAGGTTAAAAAAAATATTGGTGCAAACCAAAAGGTTTATAAGAAGAGAAACTAAAATGCTGAATATAGGGAAAGATTAAAAAAAAAGCCTATTCTGTGCTTCCTGTGGTAGCAGCCAATTTGACTTGCTTTCATTAAAATTCTCCTTGTTAGCGTGGGTGATGTGTTGGGGTGATGGACTATTTGATGTCTGAGAAGTGGTGAGAAGTTAGCTGTCTAATGATGGACTAATTAGAAAGCCCATCCTAGCAGGATCCATGGAAATTGATTTGCACAGTGCCATTTTTGCTAATGAGAATCATGAATACATGTTTGCAGTCCTTTACTTACTCTTCCTACCCACAGCTAATGAAAGAGAAGCAATCATTAAGAGCTCAGCTACAATCTATCCAGCGTTTCCTTTGCCTTGTAGGAATAGGCTTACTTTTAAGAACTTCAGTTTTAAATAATACTCTTCATAGAGAAGCAAGCTCCACATGTTAGTTTCCTATAAAGTGAGTATGTTTTCTAATGCATCTCTTCTCAAGAGATATCCTCACTGGATAGGGAGTCAATATCTTCTCTGTGCAATTCACAGCACCTCACCATTGCAGCACAGGACTGGAAGAAACCATAAATATGTAGTCTGAGTAAAATTAACATTAATTAGGTGATTTTTCCTACAAGGGTATAACATGTCCATCCACAACTAGGTCAAACATTCTTAATATTTATGTGTCTAAGGCAAATAAAAAGCTTACTACTTTAAGTATCTCATCCTATGATTTTATTTGAATTCATGTTTATCCAGTTGCTTTCAGATGCCTTTAATCTGCCCAGACGATGTATGCCCAGCCAGGCCCATATGGCCCAGAGGAGAATATCCACAAAACTAGATTTTTTTTTTTTTTTTCCCCTCCCCCCCCAAAAGATCTCTTGAATAAAATATGGTGCTGATCAATGGAGTCTGGCTACCCGTAAGCGCATTCTCTGTTGTCCCTAGGACTGTAGCCTCCTATCACCACCCAAGCTTCTCAAGGCTTTCTCTGGCCAATAATGATCTGGTATTGCATTGCTTTTCTCTTTTACCTGCATCTGTTCATGTAAATTCTACCATAATTAAAGAAAACTATAGACCTATTAAATCATCTTTTAGGTGCATTTTGACTGATATAACCAATAGTTGGGGATATACCACTAGGCTCTAGGAGCTAGCTGTAGCAAAGTTCTAATGTATTTTCTGTGAAATGGATGTCCCATAAATGCAGTCAGGCAAAGGTGGAGTTGAAAAGATAGAAGCTAAAAGTGTAAGCTGACAAGCAGCTGAGGGCTGAAAGTGAGAGAGCAAGTAAGGGAATGGTGAAACATCTTTGTAGGCAGCAACAAAGGAGTCGGAGCCAGAGGTTGTGTAGTGAAGACTGGAAACAAGAGGAATGGGTTGCTTGAAGCTATCGTTACCTGGATGGATGAGAAGAAGGGATAGCAGAGGAATCAGAGTGAGTTATCAGGAGGGAGAATAAGAATGGGAAAGGAAGGAGGAGGGATCAAGTAACTGTATCTGAGTTTCTTCTTAGTTAAAAGAGAAAGAAAGGAAAAAGGAATTCTTGAGGAGCCAGGGATAGCAAGCAGGTGGGGGAACTTGCAAATCTTCATGAGAGATTGTAGTAAGAGGACAGTAATTTGCTCTGGGACAGGGAGATTATGTGTAGACAGTATCACAAAAACAACATGATATTGCTGTCGATATCTGATTTAAATACGAATAAGAAAAGTCCAATTTATTTTAATGAAACCGAGTTACCTCAACATAACCAAGAATAAAACGATCTTCCATATTGCCACAAAGGCATTTAGATGAGGTCAGCACTTCAATTTGTTTCTGAGGTTGAGCCTGCCCAGTTTATCTTGTGCCTATATTCACTGTTTTACTTCAAGGAAGTTCCTGTGCATTAATTCCCCGAAGAAAAAGCCTTACCTGATTTTAGAAGTGAAAACAACTGTAGTATATTCATCTAATGGCTTGCTTTTTTCCCCTGAAAGAAGAGATTTTTCTAATTTAAAAATTTACTTGTAACTCCTTATTCATGCTTTGTGATACAGCATCTGTAAAACATAAGCATTTGTATATTCCCTATATATATATATATGAAAAGCATCTAGATATGGTAGGTACAAGATTTTGAATGTATTTGCTCTTCTGTATTACCTCCCAGCATGGCTACTCATTAGATTTTTCTGGGTTTTTCAATACATTTATTCCTTTTTGTTCCTATAGTGGAACGTATGTAAGAGGTCAAACCCTTATACACTTTCTGCACTGTTATTGGAGTGGATTTTCAGTTGTCTTGTAATGCATACCATTCAACATCTACACGTGCTAACACATAAAAGGAAAAAAAAACCCTAACGCTTTCTTTAAATGAACCTTTTTGGATATTTTTTGTGTGCAAAACTTATTTAAAAGTGAAAATGAATCTGCAAAAGCAGTTAGACAGATGCATAGCTCAGACAGAGCTATTCCAAAATGGCAATCGAAGAAGATTGTCCAGTATAGCAGACTAGAGAAGATTTATTTGTAGACCATATTAGGACTTTCAGAACCAATATTTCTGTAGAAAAATAAATGCTGGAAGTATAAGTATACAGTAATGTGATTCACTAGCATCGCATAACATACAATATTGATGACTGATTATCTTTTTGAAGAAATGTTGGTTTATATGGGCTCAAACATTTGGGTTTAATTTAAAGTTCAGGTCATATAACTGTTTGCTTATAAAAAAATAGGCTAGATTAATGACTTGTTGGCCCGCTTGGGACAAAAAAAAGATGTTGATATGGGGAAATGCTTTGTATTGTCATTTACTCTTGTACAATTCTGATAAATATATTAGTTAACTGTAGTATATTGTATAACACAAATATAAAAACATATTGGGCAATAGGATTTTGCTAAGACGTCATTAATGTTGGTCATGTAGCGAAGTATCTCTGCACTGCACTGAAGTCTGCAGTGTTCTTTCTGTGTAGAAAACATCCGTGCATCCAAAGAGCTGCTGTATTCTAGAGGATTTGATAGCTGTTAAAAATAGATGTAACGGGGAGTCGGCAGCCACTGGACAGTGAATTCGCTGTAATAATTATGGAACGCTCCATGAACAAACCTCTTACCCTTCCAGTGTTCAGGTCAGAGGCATAGTCTTCATGGGCACAGAACAACTTGGCTGCAATGAACCAAAACAATAAAGGAAAGGCCACGTTAATGAAAAAGCAATGAGTGACGCTAGAAACCTAAGGCACTCTCTTAGAAAACCACTAGTGATCTACCTAGCTGGTATGTGGTGTCCTGTTGTGTAAAAAGGAATCACCTACACAGTTCCGTTCTCACCTAAATGCAGGCTTTGTTCTGCTTTACATGCTCTCCCTCTTCACGTGTGCGTCTCATCTTTCTTCCCTTAACATGCCCTTTCCGTTCTGTTTTCCCAGTGGAATTGCACTACCTCCTATGCAGGCTCCTTTTCCCACTGCGGAGAACCTCATAGCCTCTCTTCCCTTTTTTCCTCTCTGTATTGTATTTCCTTGCCACTAAAATTTGCTTTTATGAGCTACAGTATTCTTGCTTTTCTTCAACTGTATCTTAAGAGAGGAAGAATTTGGTTTCGTTTTATGGTGGTCAGTCTTGTTAGGTGGATGCGTACCGTGGGACTTGGGTCTCCGCTGGGAGTTTTCCTTAAGCAGAGCCAGTGGCCGTGCAAGGCACAAAGGTTAGATGATCTCTGTCACTTCTCCTTGCTTAAGTTGGAGATTGTTGCAGTAGACCTGCTGAAATATCCAGATATCTAGCTTTTTGTATCATGCTTTATTGGGCAACTGTTTTTATAATGTTATATATGTATAGTGTTTGGATTTACTTTTAAAGATTTAAAAATATTTGTATCGTCCTTGTCATCTTCTGTTCACTTGAGTTTACTGCAGCCAGAGAGTAGTGGCGAAAGCCTAGACAACAAGCTAGCTTGGGGTAAACTTTAAGCCAGGAGCTCGCCTGGGCTGCCGCTGCTTGTATCGTGAATCTTTTCTGAGTTTTGCTCCAGGTTTTACTTTGCTTTAAGATGGTGTTAAAATGTAGCCCTTCACAACCAGGGAGATCAAAGCACTCGAGCAGTTGGTAAAGCAAGCATTTGTATTTAGGAGCGCCTGTCCTGGATTTCGTAATTTATTTAAGACTGGTGAAGTGCTGGAAGTATCTTGATCATTTGCTGAATTGTAGTTGGAGGAAGCGGTTACAGAAAACATTTTTTGTGTTTTCAGTGAGATGGTTAGGAGTACCAGTCAGGGAACAGAGAAAGTCTTTGGAATTAAGGTGATGAATCACAATGTTAAAGTTCAGCAGCAACAATTCTTAGAATAATTTTTGAGGAATTCATTGACTGAAATATGTTTTTAACAGTCATACTTCATGTTACACACTTAAAAAATGGAAACTTTCAGATTTTTTTTAATGTAAGGGATACATACAAAGAATAGATGTTATCTTGGTTTGCAGACTGTAGTCACCTATTTAGAAGACAGATGAGTAGAATGTTCTTGTGTTACCTGTTCATCAGTCATGTAAATTTGCCGCACACTGATTTCATCAGAGGGAAGTTTGTTTATCCCTGGGTAATTGGAACAATGAGCTTGTGAATCATCCTGCACTTGCATAGCCCTCCTAATCTACCCTCTCCCAAAAACCTGTCCTAGCAAAACCAAAAACTAATCTGCTTTGCACTTCAGGGTCCTCTCCCACCTCCGTGTATCCTTGACTGAGTGAAGTCTGTTGTCTCAGGTGAGGTGAGGAAGAGGACCTCACCAGATTTTCCTGCTCACCATGTTGAGGACCACCTTGGCTTATGTGCCCTGCCTACCCATAGCTGTGATTTGATTTTTCTCTTTTATTCCCTTCACGGTTGGGTAGCATCATTTAAAACAACAACAAAATCCTCACAACAACTTGAAAATCTGCAGTAAAGAACAGGATCCATAGCTTTATTCAAAACCTGAGACAGAATAAAAAAGGCATGTTTATAGTTTTCTCTACTGACATTTTTCAGCCCATGCTAAAAAGAAATGAAGACACTTGCCCAGGGAAACAGCTTGGAGAAAAGAGTTAGGAAAAATAATAGTTTAGTTAACTAAATTTTTGATTAATTTCTGTATCTACCCTACAGCCTGAAGTCTCCCAGAGTATTATCATTGCATTGAAGTGGCCGTGGGTCATAGAACACCAGGTTTTTCAGTGTATTTTTGTTAGGATTAAGTCTTTGTCTCAGGAACTCCCAGAAGTTCAATACCCCAGAAGATCAGTGTATGAAAGCCAAAGAACAGAAACAATAATGTGATGATCAGCAAAACCGTTGCTGAGTATAACACTTTGCTCCTTTAGTCTTGCTCACTTTGTCCAAATGGCTAAACAGCACAAGAACAGGAATTTTGAAAACTGCAGCTCAGATATGAAACATCTGTTAACACCAAGCAATTAATTAACTTGGCAACAACTGGGGTTGGTTTCCCATGGCGGACGTGCATTACATGCTGTTGTGGGTTAACCCTAGCCAGCGACTAAGCACCACACAGCCACTCGCTCGCTCCCTTGCCCCCGGTGGGATGGGGGAGAGAATCAAAAAGTGGGAAAACTCATAGGTTGAGATGAGAACAGTTTGATAATTGAAATAAAGTAAAATAATAATAACAACAAGAACAACACTAATAATAAAAGAATATACAAAGAAAGTGATGCATGATGCAATTGCTCACCACCCGTTGACCAATGCCCAGCCAGTCCGCAAACAGCAGTCACTGCCCCCTGGCCAACCCCCCAGTTTCTATACTGAGCATGACATCACATGGTCTGGAATACCCCCATGGCCAGTTGGGGTCAGCTGTCCTGGCTGTGCCCCCTCCCAGCTTCTTGTGCCCCTGGCAGAGCAGGGGAAGATGAAAAGTCCGTGATGAGTGTAAGCACTACCTAGCAACAACTGGAACATCAGGGTGTTATCAACATTCTTCTGGTACTAAATCCAAACCACAGCACTGTGCCAGCTACTAGTAAGCAAATTAACTCTATGCCAGCCGAAACCAGGACACATATACAGGCATTGTATGAATTGTCGCTGCAGTACAAGAATGTAACTCTTAAAGTTAGGCATGCTTCCATTTAACTTCAACGCATACATTTTCATCCAAATTCAGTTGCACAGAGTAGCTCCTTAATTAAAAGGAATTTACTTTTGAAAGTCTTAGCCCTGCCTGAGAGACTCTGGACCCTGGACCTCCCCCCTGGTCTTTTCCCCAGGACCTGACCTCTCCAGAGTTCCAGTACACAAACTCCAAGGCATTGGCACAGCAGACAGGGCAGCACTGTAGCCTTTGCTTACTCTCCAAAAAAGTGTGCTTATCACCTTGTGAACACTGGCTATTATGGACACACTATGTGAGTATTCAGGCAATTTTCTTGTTTCTGAGACTTCAGTGAAGGAACCAATCCTTGTACCCTTGTCCCAGCTGCTCCTGCACCTGCCACTAACGACTGGATTCCAATTTACCACAGGACTTAAATATGTTCCCAAACATACTGGCTTTCATGAAAGCCAGGGTTCATTCCCACATGTTGAAAAACTGGTATTGTCTCCTAAGGCTGTAGAACATCTCTGGGCTGCAGTGAATCTCAGTGACAAGAGAAGAGACTGCTTTATCGTTGTTGGGAGAAGAGGGCACCATAATTGTTGCTGAACAAGGCGTCCAGCTTGCTATGACAGGCAAAAATTTTAGTTAGCGTGGGTATGTTTTCCATTGTATTATGGATGCAAAGAAAGATATGGGTGTAGAGAGAACAGTCTAAATACATTATTATGTTTCATATCTGCTAGAAATACTTAGAAATTGTTATTAATGGGTAGTAGCTTGGGGAATTGTACTGTTTAGCCAATATTCAAAGCAACAGGCACATTCAAACTAAGTCAATGCATATCTCTCTAAATAAATTTTAAATATGAGGGTATTTTGCCCAGTAATTATCTATTTCTAATATGTAAGGGGTAACTTCTTGGTTGAGTATTTCACATACTTCTCTGCAGGTCAATCTCTCCTGTTTTCTATCACTGGAAAAAGAGAGTAACAAATTTATATGGACTGACTAATGGCCCATCCAGTGATTAAAGATGCTGATTCTTCTGAAATTACTGGCTACTAGCAGGAGAAGCCAAAAATGAGAGGAAGTGAAGGACTAAGCTAGGAGAAATACCGCTATTAACAGTAAAAATGTAGACATAATATTCTCACTTTACTAATGGATTTTTTTAATCTTAATTTCTCTTTGTGAGAAGGGCCAGGCAGTAGACATCCATGCCTGATGCTACTGCAAAAATATGTTTTAATTTATATTAATTTATTGATTATATTAATTTATATTCATGCAAGCAAGTAGAATGCAGATTACTGACTTGGAACTATATACTGCAATATTAATTTCACCTGTCTGCTATGTTAGATAGCAGGCCAAATGTGAGACAATCAAGAATGTACCAAGAAATACTTTTATTAGACAACTTTAATCACAGGTGTATGTTGGGACATAGCATGTTGTACAACATTGTCACTCTCCGAGTATTTGGGTGCAGGAGATGCTGCTTTAAGTCTGCACAGAACAGCAAGTAGGGTGAGGGAAGGAAGGACGAATGTTTGTCTTTCCTCCCAAGTTTATCTGTCAAGTTTTTTAGCTGTACTATTATATCAAAAGATTCTGGAATTATGCAGAGATGTGTCCACAGTGAAGTCTTTTGTACCTTAATCTAATAATCTGGCTTTGTTGCAGCAGTGTTAATGCTAATCTTGTGACAAAAGTCTGCCTTTGCAAGATTTCAGGTCTGTCTCTGCAAGCCTAGAGACCCATGAAAGAGACTAGGGAAAAAATGGAGACGTATATGGGCTAGACCTCCAAATATTTGAGTTTTTCACAGGTAGAAATCAAAGGATCAATAGGGTAAGAGTTCAGAGCATGGTTCTTTATTGCTGTGTTGTGAGTCAGAGCAACATGAGAAATGCTTATTCTTTCCAGCAGTAAAAGTAGGTTAAGTACTTAGGTGAAATAGCAAGGAATGCTTAATGGCAGGTGTTACGTTGGCGCACAGGCTCAACCTGAAAGTGTTGGGGTGGAAAAATTAGAAGAGATTAAACACTTCACAGTATTGCTTCCATTGGAGCTCTGTGGAGGTGGATAGATAGCTGGGACCACTGTGAAGAAGCATCAGATGAACTGAAGAGCTGTAAACCAGTGTCTGCTGCTGATGGTGATGAGAACAGTGATTACTGAACACACAAGCTGAGCCCTCCAGTAGCTCTGCTGCTAAGGACCAAGGACTTCTTATGAAGATATGTTGTAGAAAGGGCCATGGTTTTAGCAGAATGAGCTGAAGGTGTCCTGACTGTGCAGCGCTGGCTAGTTCATAAGCAGGACTTGGTACACAGCCTAATCAATGCAGACAGCTTTGGAGCAGAGGTGTCCCTTCCTTTTTGGATGTGTCTCCAAAGGCCACCAAAAGCCTGTGTAATTTGTGGAAGTGCTTACTTCTGTCAAGTCTCTACCATCCTTTGACACCCAGGGTGTCACACCTAGAATATCTGCCAGGCGTTGGAGAGAGCATAGGCAGGCAGACCGATCCAGCTTCTCCCCTCCTCCTCTGAGGTACAAGATTTTTTTGAGGTTGAAAAGGCATAAATACTAACAAATTGCTCTTAGGTATTACCTTTGAATGTAAGGTAATAAGTTAGAGGCACTGGTGAAATGAAGAAAATGCTGGCTGAACTTAATGGCCATCAAAGTCGACCTTAGGAAGAACCGGGCACAAAGAAGTTTGCTGAGACTCAGAGCATTTTAATAAGATTTGAGATAAGGCTTTCTATTTTTTTATGAATATAAATAGCATTCAAAATTGCCACTAAATAGGCTTCAAAAACCAAACTTCGTGTTAGGAATATTAGTGACTGTTAGGAGAGGAACAGAGAATAACACTGGAAACATAATTATAGCACTGAGTAAATTCACAGAGCATCCGCATGTCCAATTTTTTGCGTGGTTTGGGTGCTTTTGTCCCTTCTATCATCACTCCCTCCACCTCAGGAAAAAAAAAAAAGATAGAAGGACTAGAAAAGATGCAGAGAAAATTGGTAAATATAATTCAAGGTTTACAACAGTTTCCATATTGAGGAATGAGTGTAGACTGAGTCTCTGCACTGTGGAAAAGAAACCACCTGGAGGAAATCTGGGATACAGGCTCCTTAAATCATGAATAGCAAAACAGGGAATAGTCATTCACTATTTCTCCTTGCACAAGAACTGGAGATCATTAATGAAGTTATTAGCTGGTAGGCTCAAAACAAATTAAAGGCAATTATTTCTTTTCACAGCGTCTGCAAACTGGGATCTTAGTGCTGTGGGTTGCTTTGATGCAAAAATTTACATGGGTTTAAAAAGTGAGGAAAAGAATTTGAGGAAGAAAAATCCATCAGGACCTTTTAAACACAAGGTTACCAGGTGTAGCTGAGTTCAAATGTCTTAGTTGTAAATAGCCAGAAACCAGGAGGGAGAGTGTACAGAGGAAGTATCATTCAGTATAAACTTGCCTTGTTCTTTCCTTCATTTGTGCCCCGGTATTGTTAGTGAGAGAGACAGATACTGGGCAAGGTGGGGGTTTGGTCTGATCCAGTTTTCAGTCATTCTCATTTAAAAAAAAAAAAAATAAATCCAATGTTTTTGCTCTAGGATATAGTTGATGTTTCCTTTAGGCTGGTTAATTCCTGTATGTGCTTTTCAGAATCTGCCTGTAGAACATCTGACAGTGATTGCTGTGGGAAATAGTTGTGCTGAATCATACCTGCTGTCCGTTTCAGCCAGTGTATTGTATCTCACTGTGCCTATGCATCCCAGTATAAGTTTCTTTTTTTTAATATAGAATACTTTCATAGCTGTGGTGTTCAGTGCAATTGTGGGAGATGATGGAATTATTAAAAGGATACTGTGAAATCATACAGGTGTTCAGGGACACTGGTGATATGGTAATTAGGAGTACTTTACTGACAGTGTTTAAATTCCTTTACCTTTTCTTTACTGACACCTTTTATGTAAAATTGAAATCTGGAGCTACAAATAATTATGTAGCATTACTTAATGCCTTATGTTGGCTACAGAAGTTCAGATCCTCACCCCACATTTGCTCTATTTATACTACTCAGGAGAAACAAATGAATAATGAATATACCCAAGTATGGGAACACCTCCAAGGACGTGTACCGGGATGTTTGTATTGTGGTTGTAAAAGCAGCAGCAGTGTATTGTATGTGCGGCAAGTAACAACATACACAAGCCCGCTTTGAACTCCAGCTGCTCTGGATGTCCTACTCTCAAACTAGCTAGCTTAAGATGTACCCTCAGCTGGCCTAAGCGGGTCTGCGCTTCGTCCTGTAGACCTCTCTCTGTCTAGCATTTCCACCACTCCTGACCGGTAGGTCGCCTGTTGGGGAGCGCTGCCAGCCTGCTGATTTATGTCATCCCCAGGTTGCTTCACGTTACTGTGGGACACGCTTAGAATAAGCTGTACAATGGAATAAGCAGCTTATTTGTCAAGTCATACAAACATGTTACGGTCTCTCTTTATTCAGTGTAAAGCATTTTACAGAATTGTAGGTAAGCAGATACTCAGCTAAAGGATATTCTTCTGCCTTCCCCTGCTGCCTCCAGTTACATGCATATCCTTAACCTTGGTTGGGACTGGGTAAGCAATCTCCTGCTGTAGTTCTTCTCTACTCCCCAGTGTCTGGCTACGTGGAATAGAGTATCTAAGCGCCTGTCACGGACTGTTTTGCCCACATGGGTGCAAAAAGGCAGGTTAGCGGGAGGTACGCAGAATTGGTGACATACTGAGTTACTGAACAACTGTTGGTTGCTTCAAGGCTGTAGAAGGCAACACATACAAATGTTTATTCATGATGTTGATATGAATGCTCTCCTCTATAAAGAAGACTCGGGATGCCCTTAGCTGTGTGGTTGTCATGTAACAACACATGGACCTTTTTATCTTCTTGATTAGTACTACAGTTAATTTGCAGAGTTGGAGGATATTTCATTTGAGTTTCAGACACGTACTCCTTTCCTCACTTTCTCATTTAAATACTTTCTGTCTATCTCGGTAAGGCCATTCCTGATAATGTAGTTCTCCTTGCTTTTCTGACTTTTCATCCCTTTGTAGAAGTTGCCACAATGAGACTTGTCCTGTCATTAGAGAATTTCTTATTATCATTGTAACTAAATATGAATAAAGCAGCTGTTAGTATTTACAGATACAGAAGGGTAACTGACGCAATTGAAAGAAAACTGATGCTTTCACCACAACTTGGGGGACAACATATTTGTTAAGATGATATTAATCTCATTGTCTGCAAAAGGAAAGGAGAGTTTATTTTTTCAAAACTGGAATGAGTTGGTTGAGTCTTAGCCTGATCCACAACCGGGTACTCCCCTAGGTGATGAAACATAGAGTTTTTGCAGAGACAGGAGATCTGAGATCAGTGGTGTCTAGGGCAACACTGAGAACCCCCTGCTACTGGAGAGCAGGTAGTGTTGCAAACAAGGACCAGTGGAGAGCAGCACACATGGCCCAAGCCAGCCCAAGGATACCGAGGTAGTGGTTTGGCAAGGACGGAGGGGCGTTGGCACACTGGGCTTTATTCGCCTTGAGTCAGTCTCACTATCTTGTTCATTTGAGCTCAGATTTAGCTCTAAATTTGCCTAGATTTTAAAACAAAACCCAGAACTGCTTGGCTGATTTTTAATTTTAATACAGCTATCTTTGTTTCTCTTCTGTTCTGAAAGTGAACAAAACAGGTGTGGTTAAAATGGAGTTGCTAGCTCACTTACTTGGGATTGTTCTTTTCATTGCAAGCTCAGGGGAAAAAAAAAAGGTATGGTTGGAAACTGTTCTGAGCTGTCAGCTCAGATCGAGTGTGGTCTGTGCAGCTCAGTGCAGCATGCAGTGTTTACCGCAGACAAAAGAGGGGAAAGTATTGTTAATTCTTTGCTGCACCATTTTCTGTGAAACCTGAAGAGAATGCTGGGAGGATTTTGATTTTGTTTGTGTTTTTGTAAAAGCCATTTCATGTTTCCCAGGGTGATGTTTGCAACAAGCCAGATGTCAGCAGAACCCAGACCAGAACTCAGCCCTACTTTCCCCAACACCTTGTGGTGCACAAAGGAGCCTGGCAGGAAAGTCTCGGTCATCCCTCCTTATCCCATCCTATTTTGCCACCATCTCCCCTAAACAGTAACCCAGCAAAGTCCTGCCCCACGCTGGTCTCAGCTGCAGGCTTTTCAGTCAGCACTGATAATTAGACTTTGAGATAAGCCATCTGCTTGCTGGCCCCCGGTGGTCTGTGGGCTTGGCAGTGAGCTGCGGGGGCCAGTGACAGGTCTGCTGCAGGAGAGGCCTGGCAGTGACACAGCAGCTGCTCGCCGAGATACCGAGCGCTCTTGCAATCGAGCACCTACGTGCTGGGGGTTTTAAAATGTCACTGGCCAGGAGGAGCAAACAGCGCTCCCATAAACAGCATTTTCTGTCTCTCCGAAGCATTGGAGAGTAAAGGGAAGGGAACGGTCTGCACTAATGAAGGAAAGTCAGGGTGGGAGGGCAGAGAAGGCTGAATTCAGTGATGAATTCATGATTTCATCATGCTTTTGAGGATCCAGGCAGGGAAGGGAAGGCATGTTTTGCCCCAGTTAATTCTGGCTGATTATAAATGGGAGGAGGGCAGGGGAAAACCTGCCTCTTAGATTTGTTTGTTCTGTGCTTTTGGCAGTCTTGTCCCTGTCATACAGATCAGCGATATGTGAAGCTGTATTTGCAATGGGATAGATCGCTCAAATTAACACCTTATTAGAGGTTTAAAAGTACTGTGCATCTCTATCAGGCTCTATACTGTGATGGAGAGACCTGCTTACCCATAGAGTCACTTCCAATTCTTCCTTTTGTTTCTCCTCTCCACCCATCCTTTGGCTAGAAATCCCTTCCTCATTGCAGGCTCCTTTCTTCTGTGACTCTGACATTGGAGTGCAAAAGCTTCATCATCATTATTATTAGTAGTAAAGCCCCAATCTCGTCCAGTTCTTGTTGGTGAACAAATAGGCTGCTTTTTTCCTCTTTTTCCTGTTGTGCAGCGAGCATCTTTTGTGAACAGAGAGGGATAAATGTTTGGTTTCTTTTCTTTTCAAAAGTGAGTGGAAGCTTAGCTCAAATCAGTCTTTTCCCGCCTGGCTAGATTAACAGCAGGATAGCTGCAATTTTTGTTTTATTAGGCAGGAAACTTCTTACTTATAAGGGTAATCCCAGGAATTCCAGCTCTGTGGGTCGGCTGGCTTCAAGGACATCCCAGAGGGTGTAATGGCCTCATTCTGAACCTAGGAAGAAATGGAAGTCTTTCTATTCACTTAATGGGCACAAGCTTAAATCCTAATATTTGAGGGCTGATTCCACTTATTTTTCTAGTGATGAGGTGAAATTGTCAACAGTTGCAAAGAGAGGACTAGGTACCCACCTCTCCCTTCAAAAAAAAGGAAACAGAAGTGTTGGTATTTTAATTACTTGGGAGATGCTTCTGATTCTGCAGTGATGGAAGCTATGAAAACACCCATGCTCAAAAGCAGATGCAGCAGTGACTGCTGTATGCAGCGTGGCGTGAGCAAGTGCCAATCCATCGATTTAATTACAGCTGGGGTCTGACATCCCAAGCAGCAGCTTGCCTTTCTGCCTTCCCTGCTGGACGAGATGACACTGGTAGGAAGAGAGGAGAGGGACTGGGGAATAAGCAAAGGATAACAGGGCAAAGGAAAAAAATGAAGGACTATCAGTGGAAACCACATCAGATTAACAAACTTTAATTACATTTAATTTTAATCCTTAACATTTATCTAAAAGGTGATTGAGGGAAGGTTTATTAGGATTCTGTGTCCCTATAGCCCTTCTTTGAAAGAACACTGAACAAGATGATTGCTTGCGTCTCTAATTAGAAGTTTTTCCCCTCTTGATCACCTAAAGTCAAATTCATTTACTCTGCTTGAAACAAGGATTTAATTTGATTTTTTTTTTCATCAAAAGATGTCTCTCAAACTTGATACAGAACCACAGCCTGCTAATCAAGACACAACCCATTACCAGCCCAGTTTTATGAATATTCACATCAGAGGGCAGCACCAACCCCATTAGGAAGGGTGTTGCAATCATTATTAAACTGTTGGAGTCCATTATGATTCAGAGTGCTGTAATGATGACTGATACCCACTGAGGGCAGCTGGGAAGAATACCAGAGCATAATGACCTCACTTTTTTTTATAAGCCTATAGGGCTTTTAAAGGCTTTCAGCATATGTAGTTTGTATTCTTTTCATCAAGTGCGTACAAGTGGTCTTAATATCCCTGATTGTCTTTGCACAAGTGGTGTGAAGAGAAACACAGGAGCAATTAGGGAACATGGAGGTTATGTTTGGGTGACGTGGTAAGTCAGTAATACTACTGATTCTTTCAGATCTTAGGTCTCCATTAATGAGTTGTTTGTTGTCAGTTAGACTAAAAGCTCAAAATTTATAAGCTCGATCAAGCCCCTTCTGTTCCTTCCTTGTAAAGATGGTACTGCTGTTAAACCTGAGTTTGATCATTCGGGCAGCAGAACTGCTGTAGTTAATGGGCCGTCAGCACTGTCAGCATAAGCCCTTCTTCCTCTCTCCTTTTGCTTTCCTGCTCTGAGAATAAAATCCGCTTGAGGTTAAATGTTACTACAAACAATTTGCTACCCCTGTCTTGCTTTCTTTGGATCCCTGCTTTATTCAGGCACAGGAAAAGGAGGTTAGCCTGAACTCTCCAACTCTCAATCCCAATCCTGCCTTGGTTATATTTACAAAAATTAATTTTGTGCAAATTAGCGTTGTATTGGTGGAATTGTTTGGTTTTTTGTTTGGTTTTTTTTTTTTTTTGCATTTACAATAACCTGGAGAATGTGTGTGGCTGTTCGTATACTTTCTGAGCTCAGAAAGAGGTTTCTGATCTCAGCCTTCAGGTAATGATGAAGTAACTATACCTAACCAAAGAAATTTGAACGATTCTTATAGTTTCTAGTAGCTGAAAGAGGTGTCTACTGCTTTTTTTGTGTCCTCAAGACAATTTACTCTTTTCTTTTAATGATTGTCTTCTTGCATCCTAGAGATCATCTTTCAACCCAGAAAGAAGCTCTCTTTGGAGTCCTTTGGGAACTCTCTTTGCTCAGCCCTGAAGGGTTCTGAAGAAGTTATGGAGGCTGCCTGTGCCACCTCTCTTTCTCCTGCAGGTTGGGACTGGAACTTGGCTGTCTCTTCTAGCGCTGCAGCCTCAGTGCATCTGTTTTAACGTAGTTTTAATTGGCATTTCTTTCGGCAATGTTCTTTTTATAAACTTGTAAGAGACTGTTAATGCAACCAGTGAGGCTGATTGTAAGTTATTCTGTGATAATGATGCTCAAAGAAGGAGGCACTATGGGAAACTAATTGTAAATTTCAAGCAGGACAGCTATGTGCCACCAAAGAGCATCTCTTTCTTCATTCTTCTTCCAGCTTGGCTTCCACACTAACTTGTGTGAGATCTCTCTAACTTGAGAGCTCTCACTTCTTCAGCTACCATCTTGTGAAATGTGAATGAATGTGTCCTAGTTGGTTGAAGCAAAGCTGTTATAGCTGTTCACAGCAAAAGTAACATCGGTGTTTGTAGGATAGAAGAGGAAGGAGCTTCAACCAACTACAGTGTTAATTAAATCCAGTGAGGGGAGTGGAAATGTAAGGGGTCTTGTAATAAGCAGGGCAGAATCCGCCTTTGATTAATGATATTGCCAAGTGGTTTAATTAGAAGATTAACTCAAATGCTACCTAGAGGGGTCTGTGGAGAAGAACGTCTAGCATTTCAACAAGAGAAGCTGCAGTAGGCATCTTAACAAAGATTGGGACACATCTCCTTTACAGTGATTTGGCAGAAATACCAAGTTGTGAAGCAGCCTGCCTCTGGCAGCAGAGAACATCTCCTAATTAGACTGTTTGCACAACACTTGTTGGCAGGAGAACATATCTTATTTGGGATCTTTGGGGATGCCCTTCCAGTAAACCTTTCCAAGATGAGTATTTAGACTAAGCCATTGCGGTTTTGTCGTATCCTGATTCACCCCAGGTGCCAGATTTTATTGCTCGTAGCGTTTACCATTTATCCAGCAATGCTTGTGTTCAGCAAAGATGCTCTCTATTCTGAGGTAAATGTGGACCTTGTGGGAGGCAGATTTGGGGCAAGCCATCGCTGGATGACAAAATGATTGTCACTACTTCCCACATGAAACTTCATATTTTGCTGAATGATGCAAGGTCACCGTCTCAGGTCGATGTATTCCTTCATTATATGTGGTGATAAGCAACAAGTGGAAAACCTGCAGTTCAGGCTTTCCATTTCTTTCAGAATTATAGTTATAATTTGCTTCTGAAACAAGTGTAGAAAGCTCATCAGAGCTTGGTTTGAGAAACAACCATTTCTTTAAACAGGGAATTTCCCTTGCCCTGGATTACATTACATGTGTCCTTTTAAACAGCTTTATTTCAAATAAGTCTATCTTAATTGATCCCCTGAGAGACTCTGAGAAGTTCCCTGCTGCACCAGCTCTTGCTCATTAATGCGTTTTACTATTAATGAAGATATGTAAATACCAAGTTGTTTGAAAAAGCGCTTCACCTCCATTATTGCACAATAGGCCTGCCATTCCTGCAGATATTTACTGATGTCAGTTAACAATGATGCCTGTTCCTAATGATTTTCTTGCCCTGCAAAATAATTTGTGATGCATTGCATGGAACTGAATGAGAAGCAATATATCAGCTCTGGTAGCGATATCCAGTGCATCGAGGGAAAACAGTTTGCTGTTCCCTCAAGGCTAAAATTTTCAGGAGTTGCTTAGGATGCTAGCTTCCCACCTGCATTGACTTTTGATAGTATTTGAGGACTTGGCTCTTACTTTCCTTTAAAAATCTCTACTTAGGGGATTTGTGCAATCCTGAAATTGTTAGAGAAATGTTGTCCTTATCACCTCTGAAACTTGAATTACTTTTTTTTTTTGTAACTCTGAGTACAGCTGCATTTATAGCAACACATTTTGTTTGGCCATTGACAGGCCCATATAAAACCCTAGCCAGAAGAGTCAGGAAAGGTGGAGGAAATGCACCCACCTTCTGAGAGATGATAATTGTATGCAAGACAAATGACAGAAGAGTCTTTCAAAGCAGGTGGAATTAAAGCATTGACACAGTAAGTGTAAAAACTGAAGCAGTTTTGTTAAGATCCCTTCAATATCCATCACAACTGGTCCTTCTTGCAGCTTGTCTGGTTTTCTCTTTGTTAGGCATCAGAGGATGACTAATGTGCTGCTATTCAGAAAAATGGGGCTTTTATTGGCAGTAGTCATCTTATGCAGCAGTAATGCTATTTTTAAATTGTAACACGCATTTTGCACATAAAACTGTGCTGATTTCACGGTACCTTTTTGATTATTTTCTGCAGAAAGCACAGTAGCCTTATTTCTCCTCTGATAGTTGGTTCTAACGTATTGTTGCCCCACTGATACCTAACCTGATGTTTTCAGGAGCATGAGACATCTGTTTCTCACATTGGTTTTAGTGGGATCTGTTCTGTGCTTATGAGGAATGGGTCAATTTAGGTGTCCAAATGCATAGCTTGGAGTTCAGCTTTTGGCACCTAGCTTTGGCCGTTGTTAAGATCTCCTGAAACTTATGGCAAGAAGTCTACCCCTACTTAAGCAGGCGAATATTAAGCCAGGAATTTTCACGGGGCTTGGTTATTTCCAAAAACTGCAGGGGCAATAGGAGTGCAACTAGGCCTGCCCCTTCAACTGATCACAAGGATTATGTGACAGTTGGAATTTGGGACCATGTGTCCCTGAAGCACTCAGAAACAGAATCCGGTGCATTGTCCATCTCCTGTTTCCCCTACCAAACTAGTGAATCTTCTTTGGGATTTCACAAGCAAAAGGTGTTCAGAAAGTAGGCTCTAGAGATAGGCTGTGCTTCCCTTTGTTTCTATTAATGAAGTGACCACACTCTTTTGGCTCATCTGTAAACCTGATTGAGCAAGAGGAGGTTGGTTTTTGGTATCCTCTCATGTTTCTGGGCTCTTCAAGTGATTTGTCAATGGACAATTACTTTTGAACTGGTATTGGCTTTTCGGTGGTGCTTTAGATTGAAACAGTGGTTTTTACGTGTGCGGCTCTAATGTAACTGTTGGAAAATCTGTTTCTGACATGTTCTTTTTGATAAACCCCTTAATACTCGTTGTCTTCGGGGATAGGACACATTCCCCACATATAATTAGCCTGTCTCGTTTCAGACTTCACAAGAAGACGAAATGAGTACTTTTCCATCATATTGAAGTTGTCCTCTTGCTTCCAACCCACACTCCAATTTCGTATGTCAGGCTTCCTCTGTGAAGCCAAAGCTCTGTTCTCAAAGAATAGAAAGGAAGCGGGTAATAAATCAAGAATAAGTTCATTTTATAATGTCTTATGTTTAAGTGGTCAGCTGGGTATGTTGTTTTAGTACTTGTGCATATATGTGTAACATTTGTGTTATGTGTATGCAGCCTCCCCTCTGTTGAGCAGTGGCTGAATCCCTTTATCAGAGTGAAGATCTCTAAGGCATGGCGCGGGGAAAACTTCAGCCAGCTCGAACTGAAGTAAATTCCTACCTGTAAAAAGGGGGAATGGCACATGTTTTTGCCTACCTGTTACATGGATCTTTATGTGTGTGTATTTGACATGCATATGTGCTGTCAGTTCCTTTAGGATCTCCAGTTACCTAAGCGTTCTCAGTTTAAAAACCTGCTTTCAGTCACTTCATTTTGCTTACATCATCGGCCTCAGCATTAAATTCTTGGACTTCCTCCCTGCCAAAGGTAAATATTTCTGAGAAATCTCAACGGGACTTCTCCAAGTACAAGAGAGGCAAATAAAATGTCTGAAGACAGTGTGTAGAGTTTTCCAGAGCTATGTAGTGTCAGTAGGATTGCACGAGTAAGAAGCTGAGATTTATCATGGAAGCACTTCCATGACAAGAAGTGATTTTGCATCCTCCAGTGAAGACTGGCTTGGTGCTTACAATATGACTCCTTGAAGACCTTTTACCTGATTTACTGTATGACCTCTGCAAGAAAAGGTGTCCAGCTCTGACAAAACATGCAAGACAAATACTTTTGATTTGTAGTCTTTATAGTTCAGTAGAAAAAGGGCCCTCTGGACCTTGGTGTTATATATGGAGTTTTCTTTCTAGCACTTCTTTCTACGGTCTGAGCATGCAGTGTGAAAAAAAGCCCAAGAATGCTGTTCTCCACATATTTTTATGCTCGGGCAATAAGAGCGCTAGTGCTGCATACACAGCCTTGTTTCTTTTTCTTTATGTGAGTGTGTTTGTTCATACTGTAATCTAATTGCCTTGTCACATGGTGCCTCTCAGGCACATGTGCATTTTTGTGCAAGCCTTAGATCCCTTGGATAGTACCTTTTACTCTCCTTTAATCTTCTCTATTTTCTTCTGCTCTCACTATTGTTATGGTTTAGAATCTATAGATTATTTTTTTTTTTGTCCATCACTGATCTTGGCATCAAATTCATTATATGCAGAAAGGGTGACATGTAGAGAGCGGTTATTAAGTGGATGTGATTCTTCAGAAGCACAGGTATTTGCCCAAGTGGTTACAACTGTGTAGGGCTGGGGCTGCAGACCATAAGCATGAGTTGTACGCTTCTTTTTCAAATTATAACCTTGCCTGCATTAGGTAATTTCCAGAATTACAAGGGCTACAAAAAGGCACTTTTATTGGAAAGATAATGTTGCCAGAATGCACACATTTGCTTCTAATCCTGAAAAGTGCCAACATATCTGGAATTTTAATAAAACACCATTTTTATATGTTTAAGAACTATTTCAGGGATGTTACATGTTTTAAAATATGGCAGTTACAATTTCCCTTTGCTTTCAGGGCATGCACAGTTGGACTTAGAGTATTAAGGTGACCTGGTTTTATAGGCCATATGGAAAATAGTACCAATAAAATACCTCAGAACTCTTTAAAGTAGCCTAAAATAGAGCAGCATGGTAGATGGTATAAAGATTTTATTTCTATTCTGTTTGAGATAACCAGTATAATTTGTTTGCCACCTATTTAAGTCTTTTCATCACACCATGCTACCTTGTATTTGTTTGGTTCAAATCCTTTAGAAATTCCTGGCTTGAATGCAAGCACTGGATAGTAAAGAGAGATTAGGGGTGATGAATGGATTGAGAGCAGTCTTGCAGAGAAGGACTTGGGGATATTGGTAGATGAAAAATTAAATATGAGCCGGCAACGTGAGCTTGCAGCCCAGAAAGCCAATCATATCCTGGGCTGCGTAATTCTACCCCTCCACCCTGCTCTGGTGAGACCCCATCTGGAGTCCCGAGGACATGGACCTGTTGGAGCAGGTCCAGAGGAGGGCCACAAAAATGATCCAAGGGCTGGAGCACCTCCCCTGTGAAGAAAGGCTGAGAGAGTTGGGGTTGTTCAGCCTGGAGAAGAGAAGGCTGTGGGGAGACCTGATTACGGCCTTTCAATATATTAAAGGGGGGCCTATAAGAAAGATGGAGAGAGACTTTTTACTAAGGGCTGTAGTGACCGGACAAGGGGCAACGGTTTCAAACTGAGAGAGGGTAGATTTAGATTAGATATAAGGAAGAAATTCTTTACAATGAGGGAGGTGAGACACTAGAACAGGTTGCCCAGAGAAGTTGTGGATGTCCTATCCCTGGAAGTGTTCAAGGTCGAGTTGCACAGGGCAACCTGATCTAATGAAAGATAATAATAATAATAATGGCAGGAGGGGTAGACTAGATGATCTTTGAAAGTCCTTTCCAACCCAAACCATTCTGTGATTACACCCAGGCCTCCACCGTGCAGATAGTTAAATGTCTTCTGCATTCACTGAAGGCAGAGGAGTGGTGGCTGAGTAGTTAAGACCTCCTGTTCTTGAGAGCTGTGTTCTTTGAGAGGAAAATCTTTGAGAATACTGCATCCTGGTGAGGTATCTATCTTCAGGGATTGTCTCATGGATTATTCAGTTTAGTTACGCAGAAGTAATGCTTGAGTCGGGATAATGTAAGCAGTGGTGACACAGTGGCCTTTTGGAGTTGTGTGACATGGTATCCTGGGTTTGGCTGGGATAGAGTTAATTTTCTTCCTAGTAGCTGGTATAGTGCTGTGTTTTGGATGTTTAGTATGAAAAGGACATTGATAACTCATTGATGTTTTAGTTGCTGCTGAGTAGTGCTTGGACTGGTCAAGGACTTCTCAGCTCTGCCAGGGGCACCAGAAGCTCGGAGGGGGCACAGCCAGGACAGCTGACCCCAAATGCCCAAAGGACTGTTCCAGACCATGCTTAATATATAAGCTGTGGGAAGAAGAAGGAAGGGGGGGACATTTGGAGAGATGGCATTTGTCTTCCTGTTACACGTGCTGGAGCCCTGCTTTCCTGGAGATGGCTGAACACCTGCCTGCCCATGGGAATTAGTGAATGAATTCCTTACTTTACTTTGGTTGCACACACGTGACTTTTGCTTTCCCTATTAAACTGTCTTTATCTCAACCCACGAGTCTTCTCACTTTTACTCTTCTGATTCTCTCCCCATCCCTTTGTGGGAGGAGCGAGCGAGCTGCTGCGTGGTGCTTAGCTCCTGGCTGGGGTTAAACCACAACATGTGGCAGGAGAACAGCCAGCTGTTTGATGGGCATTTCTAACTGATGTGCACTGGAAACGCTAAAACTTCTCCATCCCTTCAGCGAAGGGTAGGCCCTGATGATGAGCTCACATATTTTGTTTGTGAAGAAGGGAACATATGAAAACAGTTCAAATTATGTTTCATACTGATGGTGAAGGAAAACCATGCCAGTGCCAAACATGACCTAAAATTCAACCAGTTAAAAAAAATAAAGCCATCATTTCCTCATGTGATTTTTCATTCCTGTCTTTAGCAGAGAATATAGGGGAGGTGGAAGGTGGCAGGTTTTAGCTGACACATTGGCATCATCTAATAGGCTCAGTTGCAGTGAGAGAAAAGTTGAGCTGACCGGGAACCTCTGTATTACTCTTTTGCATCAGTAAATGTACACAGATGTGCAGGTGGGAACTACTGCTCTTCTCTTAGCAAAGCTCCAACAGTCGGGTTTGCATCTCACAGTTCAGGCGCTAAACTTATTTCCAGTAGTAGTGAGATTTCAAATTAGAACATGAACATGTGAAAGGGACAAGTCACTAGGCTTCCACATGATTGAATAGCTCAACTTCACTTGTAGAGCACTTCTGCCGGGGAAGTCTGTCTTGTAGAGGTGCACCAGCAGAAACGTCCCCTGTAAGGTTAGAAAAGGATGTGTGAGACCTCTAAGGACGCATCTGGTTCCGTTCTCTTTAACTTGTGTTGTGTAAATGGTTTAGTCAGCTGGAGAAGAGGCATCTAAAGGGGCCGCTTACCTCAGTAAGACCAGTTACCTCAGGAACAGAGGGTTCATGTGAAAAAGGGATATTTACTGTACACGTTATCCTGAAAAGGCAACTTTTCCCACAAATCTTGAAGTCCCAGCGTTTTAGTCTAATGCAGTGGATCAGATTAGCAATCATGGCTGCTCGTACATTAACTAAAGTAAGCGGGTGCGAAGGGTGACAAATGGGATTAAGACGCAGAATTTTTTAAGTGTAACTGATAACCTTATTGGTACACATGCCCTTGCACTTCATGCAGATAACAGGGAAAGCCTAATTATCATTCAGAGTAGGAATTTGCATGGGGAGTGAAAGGCTGGTGGCTGGTTTGGGATTTTTTTAAAGGAATACACCAGAAGGATGCGTGCGTGTCTACCAAGTGCCTATCTTTTTCTAGCGGATTTCATAGAAACCCAGTGTGCTACATCAAAGACAACTGGAGGGGTGGCTGGGAAAGATTGTCTGCCTGGTAATGCTGGCTTTTTATGACATTTAGCTACAGCAGAAAACAGATCACAGACCAGAGAGGAAACAGCCTAATGAGAGTATTCAGAGGTGTTGAAATAAAGATAATGTTGTCTAGGTGGTGACATAAAAGACAACTTTGTGTCTAGAATGGTAATGAGGATGCTCCCACCTTTTGGGCTCCTGACAGACTTTGAAGTAAAGAGAAGAAATGCAGAGGAAAGGGGAAAGTCAGTGGTGGCCAGAAGACGGGGTATGAGAGATTGTAAAACGCTGGCAGAGCGAACCTGCCAGCAAATGCTGGAAAGGCACCCATCCTGTGCCTTGCCATATATTGTAAAAAACAAAGAAATGGTAAGGCTGTGGTTTTACCATCTGCAAACTGGCTGATAGTTGGCTCCAAATGAGTGTAGTCTAAATAAAGATCTTAAAGAAGCAGCCTACAGAAAGCCTTTTATCAACCCCCCTCCCCTCCGGCAGTCCTTTCCCAGCACTGTTGCAGCAGATCCGGGAGCACCATCACACACACTGGGATGTTTGCAGCTCTCTGCAGGCACTTCCACACTGGGCCTCAGCGCCTGCTGAGAATTTGGCCAGCAGCAGGGCAGGTTTTGTCCTCCCCTGAGATCCTGCCCATCCGCCCCCTGCTGCCTGGAAGCTCCTGGATGCCTTAGCTTACCATCTTGCAGTGCTTCACTTGCAGCCTTCCGCATCTCTCCCTTGCAGCCATCTTTTGAACATGTCTTTCTGGATGGTAAGTTTGTAAAAGCTGTGGTTGATTCATAGCACACGATTACTTGGAGGCTGTGGTAAATCCCTTCTTTTGGTTAGCAGAATGAAACTTGATAGCTTGACCTAGAAATTCAAAGAAAAGAGGCAGAAGGAAAAGGAGAGTTAATGGATTAACTTCACAGAGTAGCTGAGATAAAGGCTCCGTGTTTCATTCTGCTGCTGTTTCAACAAAGAGAGGGTTTTCTTCAAGTGTCTGCTTTAATCCATGTGGATGGATCTCTGCTAGCTGGTGACCCAGGAGAGCAAAGAACTTTCATCTGTACCAAAGGAGTGCACAGGGCCTTTTTCTTCCCTTACAAACACATTTAAAAAAGAAAATTCTGTTTTATTTAGTCAGAATAATGAAATACAGAAGGTGAGAGGTTAAGAAGACAGAGGTAAACAACAGAGGGAAAATGTTTTCTGGTTGGCCTAATGGAGAACATACTTAGAAAAGATGTTGCACATGGCAGGGGAAACAAGGGGAGATGCCTCTGCACGGTAGAGGAAACTGATGCCAAGTGAGCAGAAGGAGCAATTCAATGACCAAACCTTTCAGATATCATTTTAAAATAAAACGTAGAATTATTGCTTGGATTCTGAAAGCACTTGAGGCTTCTGTGTATTTTGTGGGAGGCTTGTGGTTGGGTCAGTAGTGGTCTAATCTCCGTATTATTCTGAAGGATTAAAAAAAAAAAAATCATTTATTTACTGTCTTGCAGGTGGCAAAAGTCTGCCAACTTCCTCCAGACAAGCCTGTTTCCTATTAAGAAGATGCTGATCATTGACATTTAACATCTGTGCCCAATAGAGAGCACATAGTTCTCTGAGGGAACTTAGATTTGGGAAGGAGGCAGGGACCTAAAATTTTTTGTGCTCTACTGAGACGTTCATATTTACTGATGTCTGAGAGATGCTTAAAGGGGTTGCCAGATAAATTATTCTACTGTCTTGCTTGACTCTGCGGCTGAACATTGGAAAGATAGCATTTTGCCATTAAATGAAAAACACAGGGACAAGAAGATGTCTGTCTCCCTGGTCTGCCTGTGCGATGGCTTTGCTGGCACCATCCATCTTGCAGAGCAGTACTCCTGTTTGTGACCTCAGAGATAAACCCTGTGTCACAGAGCCTACCCTGCTCCTGTCCAGCTGTAAAACAATCATTAAAAGAGCTCCAACATTTTTTTTTCTTCCTTTATGTAGTTTCTGGTGTGATCTAACAACAGGAAAGTAACAGCTGTGGAGTCAGTAGTTCCCCAAATAATTCTGTTCCCTTCATTGAGAAACACCACTCCCCTGCCAAGGAATTCACGACACGGTTTGTAATAGACTTTACATACAATTCTGTATTTCTTAAAAATTCAGCAGTTCCTTTTTGCTCATATTTTGACACATTTGGATCCATGGGATACACTTACTTTTAATTAATCTTTTTTTCTTTTACTTCCAGAATTTTAAAACTGTAATTTTCTTCTCTGTAGCTTATGAACTTTGAAAATATTTTTTTGTCTTTTGAGAACCTTTTTATTCTCCCTATATAATTTTAATCCTTTCAAGTCAAAGGGCAGCTCAGGTACCTGCTCTTTCTTTGCGTTTAGACACTGAGGTGCAGATCTGCCATTTATCAGAGAACCAAGATGTGACACCCCGGCTGTGTGGCTCTGCAAGTAATACTGATTACCCAGACGCTCAGACGTTGTCACTGCCTTGCCTCCCTTAACAAGAGCTCCAGTGAGGGTGTCCAGGATCATCCTCCACTTACAGTTTCTTTTCTGAATCAGGGAGGAAGTCTGGCTGTCATCCTGGAATGGGTGTCCTTACATTTGTCAATGACCAATTAACAGAAGGTTTTTAAATTTCAGTAATCTATTTGCAGAAGTGCACATTAGGTGGAGAGCTATGTTGTCATCCAGAACAATAGGTCTACACAGGTAAACAGATCGCCTAGTAAGGGGTAATCGTAGGAGGAATCCAAATGGGAGAAGTGCCACCCAAAACAGGGCTCAAACAAGTCATACATTCAAAAATGGAGGTTTTAGCCTGACACACATACAGAGATGATCTTCAGTACTGTGGATAATTCTTCATATGTACATCACCAGATATTCTAAATCATGACATAGCTTAAGGTGGGACTTCAAGTTTTTCATGTGCCACAACATGTTGCCCTACACTTGTCAAGCAGAATATAAAAACTCAGAATACTGGAATACAGACATGGAGAAATTAAATAATACATTTATAGTCTTATCCCATGTCGTAATACCCAGTGTCTGTATTGCACACTTGGAGATAGACTTATGACTGAAGAATAATTTTTGCGCTTCAGTTGGCTGATAATGCATGCTTCTTGATCCTGAAGTAAGAGTGAAGGCTTGAGGCAACAGATGTCAGTTTTGTAATAGCAATTAAAATATATATACACCTAAAAGAATTGCAGTTACACATTTGAGACCTTCACTTGCAGTCTGTGGACAGGACAGAGTCTTAGCATGAAAAGAAATGAGATTCAGGAATGTCAGACCCCAGGCATGGGTGGGAATGAAATCTATTCATAACCTTTGCACCCATATTCTGAGGTTGCCATAATAATGAGATGATACAATTGCAAATCTTACATATATATTAAAAAATAAGAATGCGTGTCATTTATGGGTTTGCTCTTAATGACCACACACTCAAGCTGTTTTTTTTATTTACATCCAGATGAGATTCTCCTCTCGTCACATAATTCCAGGAGCTTAAGCTTGATACCTAATGCTAATATCGCAAGCCTTGTGACAAAATCCAAATGTTGGCAGTGTTATGGGGAGAAGATTCAGTTGCTTCAGATTATAAACGTAATGAATTTGCAAGACCTGTGGTGGCTTTCAAGTAGTCTTTTGTTGTTCTGTTTTTTTGAAGGAGGTGTATGAAAATGAACTGAGAGCAAACAGCATGTAGAATGGACAAGGGGTAATGGTTTTAAACTAAATCGGGGTAGGTTTAGGCTAGATATAAGGAAAAAATTCTTTACAATGAGGGTGGTAAACCACTGGAACAGGTTGCCCAGAGAGGTAGTGGAGGCCCTATCCCTGGAAACATTCAAGGCCAGGTTGGATGGGGCTCTGAGCAACCTGATCTAGTTGGCGGTGTCCCTGCTGACTGCAGGGGGGTTGGACTCGATGACCTCTAGTGGTCCCTTCCAACCCAAAACATTCTATGATTCTATGATTCTATGGCACAGGAGGGAGTTTTTCATTACCGCTGTATTTATCATTTAGCACAGCCCTGAGCTCTGTCAGACTTAAATGGCAAGCTCGTTGTTAATTTCAAAGTTCGAAGTGTTCTTTAATCTTTCCCTTATTTTGCTCACTCATAAATAGCGTTATGGTTTTCAGTGCCCGATTCCAGGATTCTCACCAGTATTATCAGGTTGTCATTGATAGGTGGGAAAATCCGTCTTGCTAAAGGAGCCAAGATTCAAGGGGTCAGAGCATTGTCTGTCTCTGGAAACAAGGCCCATAAAATACTGCTTAACAAAGGGGTCTATTTGCAATGTGGAGCCTCAATATATATCTGGTAAGTGCCTGGACATCAGAAATGACAATAGAGAAAATAAATACCCAGCACTACGAAACACTTGACAGTACACTGAGGAAAAGAAATAAATACATAAAAGGAGCCACTTTTTGTTAAGGAGTTTTCTTAGCAAGGATTATTTCTTACTTTTTGTATTGTGCTCATGGTGTTTTCACTTTCTAGCTAAATGGAGAGAGGAACATTTTGTGAGAGGCTCTTGCATTCATCCCTCCGTCCCCTACAGCTCTCATGCTAATAAGCTGCACAGATCCCAGAAGCAGTTTTCTGTGTGGCTGTGGCAGGTCTCTCAGCAGATTAAATGGTCAAGGTGGATTTATAAAGAGATTTAGTATGTTTGGAGCTTGTGAGAGATTTTGAGTTTAAAAGCCACTAAGGTTGATTATTCCCAGAAGAGATAAAGGTTTGGCAAAAATGAGGGAAATTTCCCTTTCTAAACCACCTGTTTTGATCCCTTAAAATCTAATACAGGTGAAAGAGAAAGGTAATAATGACCTTTTCAATCCTGAAAATGCAATGGGGTTGGCTAGCTTTGGTGATAATTCAGCAATTCTGTCTAGGAAGTGGGTCTAGAGCCCCGACTCCACGTAGACTTATGAATGTTTGGCTAGATTCCAGTCTAAATTGTATTCAGGTTGGTAAACTAGAAATGAAAATTTCCATTGCTAATATGCTGAGCTGGCCAGCTCCCTTTATTATATTATTTAATGGCATGCTGCCCTATTGACCAAGCCCATGTCAAATTTGAATGAGTGCTCACAAAAGATGTTAGGTCACCCTCTTCTTAGAAGCCACTGGAGTTTCCTGATGCCTGCCTGTCTTTCAACCGATACTCTTACTCTTCCACACTGACATTCACAAATGTATAATCTCCTTGTCATTGTACTAAAAAATTCTTGAAGTAGTTTTAATGATTTTCTGCTTCATGTTATCTGTATTAGACGTACATTTGCTGTATGGGGACCACAGGACTGAAACTCTGTTGTCTTTTTCATGGGAGCAATATAGGGGAGCTTTCATGGGAGCTATTCTTTTTTGTGGACTTTGGTTTATTTTTTGTTAATACACAATACCAAAAGGCAAAGGTAGCTCCTTAGCAATAGGTAATTCTCCTAAATTATAAGGGCACAGGGAAGATAAATATTGAGTACAGTCATTGTGCCGCTCTGTCTGGTGCCGTACCTTCAGCAGTGGTGGTTCGGTTCCCTGCTACCCATCACCATGCCTCCTCAAGGCAGGAGAACCAAATAAACTCACATATTCTGGTCTTGCCATCATTGGGGCAGAATGGCAGCCTCAGGAGACCAGTGGTCAAATGACTGATTTAATACTAGGAATGCTCACTGATTCACATCAAAGGTTGTCTGCTCTGCCTTTATATGAGCAGCCGCAATCAGCAGCATAATAGCTTGTTTAAAAAAGACAGTGATAGAAAAGTGAGATTCCCCTGACGATGCCATCTGTAGCAGGGTCATGTGTACTGGAAGGCACAGTGCAGCTGAAGAGTTCCTCTCAATCTTCTGAAAAATGCAACGGCATTAATTTAGTCTGTTGTTATGTGTGATGAACCATTCTGTGCAAGAAGATGCAGGTAGAGTCACTGCTGAAAATAAAACACTCATCATTTTTTCATGTGTCAAAACTATATTTGCAAATGGCCTTCATTTCCCTTGTCCATGTGACCTGGCCGGTATTCCACGGTCTCAGCTCATGGGGCCATCTAAGGCTACTTTCCTCAGAGTCTTTGTGTTTCAGGAGTCCCAGGAAATGGAGGAGCTCTTTTAGCCATTTATCTTCCTGCTGTATCAGCAGCCGCTCAGCTCACCTGTAACCCAGCTCCCTCACCCTCTTTGTGCTGCCCACCCCCATGGGGCAGGCGGGGGGAACGTAGAAGAAGATGCGGTACTTTTGATGGAGCAAAACAATGCTTTCCACAAAAGAATTGCTAAATTAGGTGGTCTTTTTGTTAAGTGGTTGACAGTTAAAGAGCCTGTGGGGCCACACGGAGTTCTCAGGACTATCGTTTGGGCTCTGCAGAAGGTTGGACACGGGATGGTTAGGCTGGTTTGCTGATTTTAGGCTACCTTTATAAATTTTTTTCCTAATCCCAAGATTCTACAGAAGATCATTCATCTCATTTACGTATATAGCTGGCTTCTACTTTGATTAATTGTACTTTGAGGAGGGGGCTGAACCATTACCCTCCAGAGGTCCCTTCCAACCTGAACGATTCTCTGGTTCTGTGGTTCCATGTTGCAGGCTGCCGGCTCCGCTCCAGCCTTGCCTCCCTTTGCAGCCAGCAACTTTGCCCACAGCATTAACTTGCTTGTGCTGGCTGGGGGCACCAGCTGGAGTCATTCGGAAACTCTGTCTTTATGAAATAAGTCATGAGGTGTTTTGTTTCTTAGCATGAATTTAGTTTTCAGGGCAGTTGTCATTTCCAAAATGATGTCAGTTTGTCTTTTGTGCAAAAGTTCTCCTTCGCCTGAGACTTCATATGCTTTATGATGATTATTTCCGGGTTTGGAAGTTAAAATTGTTCACAGTTCTTCAGGCCAACACTTGCTTTGCTCTTGCATAAATTTTGCAGTGCTTTTTGTTTGTTTGAAAGAAAATTTCTGAAATTCTCGGGCTTGATGAAATATAATTGCTCTCAAAAGCACAGATTATAATGTGGAAAAGAAGGCAATTCCTGAGAATGCTTTTGGTCGAAAGTAAATTCATACTACTACTCGATTTACGTAAGATCGCTGTTCTTTCAGTAGATGCTGCAGTACCTTGTCACAGGCTCAGGAGATGATTTAGTTCCTATGAAGTGGAGCAGGTTTTATTTGTTGTTGTTGCTGGGTTTGGGGCTTTTGCATTTTTGTCTGTGGCTTTGTTTGTTTTAAGTGAGCGCATCGTACAGACAACAAACTGGGTTTACAGCGTTGCCTTGTTAAGGACAGCTATACTGCCGTCTGTTCTTGGCTTTTATGTTAAATACACTGACGAATGTGAAGCAGATTCACTGTTTTCTGGAGGTGAAGCTCAGCTGTGGGCTGTGCTGGAACCATCCTGGATAGGTGTACCATGTAGGTACGTGATTATATGTATACAGCTATGTACGTGCGTAGCTGTAACCAGAACGGTTCTCATATGAGGGAAGATTTGCTGACCCAGCTGCTTTCAGAAGAAGCCCAAAGAATTTCTGCTTTCTGTGATAAAGCAATTCCTAAACTTCACTATTTTAGCTGTGATTTGACTCCGGGAAGATAATGTCTCAAGCCAGCTTTGCCTCTGACAGAAGTCATTTCTGCCCCCGGCCATTCGTTCTCTTGCTCATCTCTTTTGTCAGTGTAAACATTTGTGCAGCTGTATGGTAAATCAGATTGGGGAGCTTACAGGGTTTTTTTGGCTGGGGCAGCCCAAAGGTGATAAGAAGAAGCTGGGGTAGGGAGGGTAGGACCGCTTTCAGCAGCAATGTCAGCTTATGGCAGCTTTACCTGTTAGTGATACTGCAGCCGGAGGCTCTGGGAATTTTTGGAAAGGAAGCATCAGTCATTTCCTGAAATCGAGTTTTGCAAACCAGTATAGACTTGATGTGGCATGTGTTGGATAAGAAAACTTATCCAAATGCAAGGAACCGCTTCCCACTTGATAATACCCTGGATGGATTAAGTGCGTGTTTGACCTTTTAAATTGTCCTGCGCGTGTTTGCCTTTGGGGTGTGTGTGAGCCTGCTTCAACACCAAGAGATTACAAACTTAGGTCATTTCAGCCTCCTTAGTTCTGCTCTGAATCATGTCATCCATGGGCATGACACAGCTATGATGCAGTCGCTGGATGAAGAATATCGAGCCATTTGCTCAGGGAGGGTCTCCAGCTGCCAGGTAATCAGTCTGGGAGAAACTGAGGAACCATGTCCTGGTAATTGCTTGTTACGAGGACAACGATTATGTTCAAGAGGATAAAATGTGCATAAAATGACAGAGAGAGAACTCTTTCCGTTTTACTTGTAAAGATGTTGGATTGCAGCTGGAAGTACGCGATAAGGAACATCGCAGAGCTGGAAATGAGCAGTGACCATCTTGCCTTCTTTCAAGTCCGTTGTGCCCTCTTGGGACATCAGGGAGCTTTCTGGTCTGTAAAGGCCAGTAAATGGCTGATTAGTGAACAGAAAGGAGCTGTAAAGCCTTCCAAAAACATACTTTGCATTTCTATTAAGTAAAAAGTCCCCTTGAATGATGTATGATCAAATGGGTTTGTATTTCCTATCAGCTAAGCTAATTGATACTACGACTCACTGTACAGAAAAGCTTCTCTCCTGCATTTCATTTCTTCATCTTAGTCTGTATTAGCTGGAAAACAGATCCTTCTTATAGACTGGCAGTAACCTTCAGGGCCAATAAATGACGTAAGTTTTTAAGCAGAAGTAAGTGTGTCATTTCATTGTCCTCTGCCCTTTTTCCCCAGCTAATCTAGATACCCTGTAGAGCTGCCCACCAGTACAGCATGGAGCATTTGCTTGTTCCGTGCTTTTGAGCTGAGGAAAGCCTTAGAAAGCCAGATTAACTTCATTCAGTGTGAGCTGTCAGTACAGTCATGAACATGGTCAAGAAAAATAGTGAATGTAGCAGAAATAGTTAGCAGCCATAGATGACCACCAGTGCCTTCACAGCAGCTCTTCATGGTATCAGCTTAGTTTGAGGTGAGGAAATGAACTGGACAGGAATTTCAGTGCTACCAGGGGAACCTGAAGCAAAATGCATGGAGAAGTGGCCCTGACTGACTCTGGGACTGCGCTGACCTGCCCTTACTCTTCTTCATTGTGAATGGTTTTGAAAACCTTCCCCATTTTCAAGGGAAATAACGTAACCAGCTAGAGAGCAATCAGTCTGGATGCAGGCTTTTCTTATGTGGTTGCTTTAACAAAAGTATATCTTCATTAATCAAATTACAGATTAATTAATTTTATTCATTGACTTTAATTGGAATGAAGACAGTCTTGTGGAGAAAATACATGGAACTAATGAACCTGATTTCTTTTAAGCATCTGGAGTTGAGGTAATCTTTGGGTTTTAGTGCACAGAATAAAAATAATTTGAGTTCAATTAATTTTCTATTTTTTAGACTGTGCCTTTAAAATTCTTAGTAGCTGGTAAAATAAAAATACTTCACTGCCTTATATTTTCCGTTGCTTTCTCTGCTTTAGCTGAATTTAGGAGGGTGAAGGTTGCTGCAGTGGCAAGTGATTAGCTTGTCCCTGTGCCTTTTTTTATCATTACTTGCCTGTCATTTTCAGTCCTCTTCCCTAATTCTTTTCTGTGTAACATCTCATATGAATTTCTTCTATCATCTGGGCATCCTCTGCCTCTCCTCTTCTTTGCTTACCATTTCCTTTGGTTTTCTTTCAAGTGTGCTTATTATTAGCCTGTGCTGACTGGAGTCATAAGTATGCCTGTTGCCTGCTTTTCCGTGGCTTGGAGAGACTTGGCTAGCACCTTATTAAATAATCTGTACGATTCCTTGCAGAGAGACCACGTGCTAACTTTTAGAAAGGGTCTCTATGCTCAACCGGTATAATCATCACCAGACTGAAGGAATCTGCTTTGTAACATGTCAGCACAGTTCCTTACTTTGCTTTGTATTAACTGAGTAGTTTTATCTCCTTTCCGTGGCTTTGCTGACTGACGTGCTACAAAATGTCTCTCCTGTCTCCGATTTTTTTTCTTCGCCTATCTGGGTGTGTTGGGATACAGAAGAGATTCAGCATGTGATAGGGTTATGCTTGGATGCTTACCTGCATAAAACTAAGCTGCTCTTTAAACTGAATCACTGTACTCAAATGCTGGTTTTTGCTGTGCCAAAAAGCTGTGTATCTGGGCCGGCTTTTTTTTTGCTTTTTTTTTTTCCCTTTTTCGATCCATGGCACAATAGATAGGGATAGCCTATATACTTTAATCTCTCAAGACAGAATTCTGTGCAGCCAACTCCCTGAGACAAGATGCTAGGTTCTACGTTGCTTTGAAGCAATCCTGATTTTCAGTTTCAGTTCAGTATACACAATATTAACTTAAGTTTTAGTGTACTGAAAAGCAGCAGGGCTGTAAATCTAATAACAAGCACTGTTCTGTTCTCCCACCAACTGTGCTCTTCCCCAAAAGAAAGGAGAACCAAGGCAAGGGAAGGGAAGCCATAGACCTTCCAGCAATAAAATGATACTGTTTATCTTGGGTTTAATACTCTGTTAAGGAAAGGATCTGATGATAATGTTGGTTTGCGAGATTTTAATCTTAAAGACCATCCCTAGGACAGATGAATCTTCACTCGCATTTTTTGGCAACATGCTTCAGATGTGACCCAGTGAGAAAAGAAGTAGCTGGGACTTTGGATTGCCTATTGAGACAGCTGGGAAAAGCGTGGTTGCAAATCCATGCCTGTTTGTGGGGTTTTTTCCTTGCTGCATGAAAACAAAAGTTACTTCGAATTGGTTTTCATTGATATAAAACCAGAGGAACTAACCTAAAACTTTGTTTCTTCCTTCCCTCTTTTTTTTTTGTACTTTGTTTTCATATGCCACAACCTTTTATTTCTAGTTACTAGCTGTACCTCCAAAACGCCACTTTTAGTGCACAATACCTACAACTAGGATTGAAAGAAGGAAAACTGAGGATTTGCAAAATAAAGTTGAACACTGGTAACATCAGCAGATTGGTGGGCTGCCCTGCTCCTCCCCTTCCTACTCCTTCTAACCCAACATTGACTCTTCCTTCAAAACCTGTCTTTGATTAAGTCATCATCTGTGGTGTTAATAAAATCAACTGTGGGCACTCAGCACTACCTGGAAGGAGTGGTATGTCTGTTGGGAGAACTGCTGACTGTCGACCTGTTTCCTCTATGCTTGGAAGTGACCTACGCAGAATATCCCCTGGTGAAAGCCAGCATGGTCTGTGCCCCATCCATGGATGTAGGTGTCATGCATCTGCTCATTATCCAGATACAATTGCATTAGAAAATGTGACTTGAAGATAGAGGAGAAAGCACTGTGTGAGACCAGAGAGACTCTGCTGCCTGGCGCGGTAGCTGCTTCTCCTTGCCAGCTCATTGCCACATTGCTATGAGCTGCATCCAGTTCCAGCAGTATATATTGTGTCAATGATGATGACCTTCATCTTCTTCTTTGTCGAGCTGACTAGAATCTATTCTCTTTGGAAAGAGAATAAGAAAATGGAAAATATTACTTGGGAGAGATAAAAGGTAAAGGAGAGGGCCACAACTTCGTGATACAGTAGAAATGCAGCATTAAGCAATGCGTCTCCGTAGTCAGACAGGATCTTCGCTGGGTACTGGAGATATTTAACACTCTTACTTTGCTGGGTTGAGGTTGACGAGAACTTAAGAAAACTCCTTTACTGAAGAGAGTTGATCTAGCTTTTCAATGTGGTTGGTACCATGTGATGCTTTTTTTCAGTCCCAGGGAATCCCCAGAAGGTTATAAGACACAGGAAGACTTTATTTCACTGAACTTTCACTAGTGTGAGATTTTAGGAACTCCTGCAGTAGGCTGCTGAGGCAGTGGAGGGTCTTGTTTTCCTTAATACAGGTAAGACATCTCCCCCTTCTCCTTCTTTCTGCTCAGGTTTGGAAGAAAAAGATGAGGTACAGTGAGGGGTGTTGCATTCAGAAAGTTTATTCTTAAAATATGGTGCTATATCTGTTTAAGAGTTTACAGAAAGCTTGGTTAAATCTTTTCTGTGTGTTTTGCGTACTTTCACTGCAGGGTGAAAGCACCCTGGTACCACAATGATGGGTAATGGGCCTCAAGTGTGGATATTAGCCCTGAAAATTTTTGGTGTGGTTGGAGTTGTTTGGGCTGGGGAAACTTAATATGTGTGAGACTGAGAGTGAGAATGAGTCTGGCACTGGGCGCAACCAGAAAGTCTGAGACTCAAACCGCAGGTTCTCGATAAGATCTATGAAGTGTGTTTCTCCAGTAATAATTTTTATAGACTGTCTGTGCAGCTGAGTGGAAAATTGGAGCACGGGTGCTAGGTGTTAGTTCTGGAGGATTTTGTTACATGAGAGAAACAGGCTGGTTCAGGTGGCATCGCATCCGTTTCTTCTGCTGACTGAGAAGCAAATGGTTTCAGAGATGGGGCCGCTCAGTTGTTCTCTAAACATTTTAAAGTTTTTCTCAGGCTCTTGCTGTCAGCAAAATCCATCAGGGAGAGCTACTTGTAACACAGAATCAGAATGACAGCGCCTTGCAAGGGCTTGGTTAATAATAAAAAATAAATGTAATATATCAGATTTCCTTAAGTACTGCAGTGTTGTCTTTATTCTAGATATGCATAGATGTCCATTTTTAAGAAGAAATAAACCGAGGAGATAATTTTTTGACATCTTTCAGACTTCTCCATATTTGCTTGAGGTACTTCAGAATTGACCTGGGAAGAAGGAGTGAAACAGTTTGACCCCATGTCTGTTCGAGTTTTGGTCTTTTTGCTGACACAGCTAAGAGGAGGGTAGCTGTGAATTGTTGCTGAAGCTTCATAAATTGGAAGCTAAAGACGCACTATGACAAGATTATGTTACAGTGTCCTGATAGGTATTGAAGAGGTGGTCCTGCCATACATTACGTCCTCTCTTAGTGTGCTGCCTGCGTTGCATGCAAGAACCTGTAATCTCTTGCAGTCAATTCTTTATCTTAAAGATTATGGGGCACGGTGCAACCAGAAAACGTGGCTAGCGAACGGAGCATGGGACTTCTACTCAAGTGAACTAATCACATCTCCGGCTCTGCTATGGATTCTTTGTAAACTCTGGCACATCACTTAAATTTTGTGCCTCAGTTTCAATGTCTTTAAATGCCACCAGTCCCTAGAAACAACTTTGGAATAAAAATTTTCACTGCATTCTTGTGAGGGAACCTCAGGGTCACAGCTGTATTGAAACCCAGTTTTTATATGACTGTTACACATCTGTATAAGAGCCCCTGCATTACAGAAACTAAATTTAACAACTGCTGAGTGCTCCTTTGGAGGTCATCCTGTCCTAGATATTCACCGGGTTCTGTTACATTCTGTGTTTGTCAGGAAATCTCCTGACTCCTGTTGCTCTGTAACCAGCATTTGAAAACTGGAGGGATTTTTTTTTTTAAGAAGCGCTCTGTTCCCCGCGCTACATGGTCCCCCTCTCCATCCCCTTCAGGCTCCAGTCTCTCTTGCTCTCCATCTCTGTGCTTCTGGTCTTGCTGGCTGAATCTTGCGCAGCCTTCTTTTCATCCCTTCTAACTCTTATTAAATGCAGTTTATCTGTCTGCTGTTAAGTAGTCTATTGATTCACTTTAGAGTTTATTAGATTATCACTGTCTGGATTTTGAATTTCTTTAAGCGGTTTTTCAGACGCATATGTGTGCACGTATGAAAATAAATCAATGAGCAGGGACAATGCATAATTATTTACATGGCTACAGCCGCCACTCTAATGTAATATTATCATTTAAATGCTTGCTGAGTATTCAGACAGTGAAGGTCTGTACTGCGTGCTCTGCAGTGCTGGAGCCCTAGGGTAATGTTTTTCATAGCTGTTTATTCCTAAATACTCTTGATGGAAATACAAATGCCACCAAAGCTCCATATGTGGTTTCAAATACTGGGAAAAGGGGGAATGGAGGGGCCTGTATTGTTTCAAAAATGGCACTAAAACTTTTAAATGTGTCTGAAAAAGAAACTGAGACGCAATGGGTCTGTTTGAGAGAAAAGAGTGATAAAACCAAGTAGAAAATTGATCTGCAAAGCCTGCAAGTTTATTTGTAAAATTCCCCTCCAGCAGAAGCTTAGACACTTGAATGAAAATATGCTGCCAGTGCTGAGGTTAACCCTTAGCAGCCCTGAGTAGTTTTCATCACCGATGCCTTCCCAGGGAGACCTTTACTGTTATATTTGCAGGATTTCTCTGGCCAGGGAAGGCAAGCAATTTATGTCAGCGGTGCCTTACAGTTGTGTCTCTGAAATGGTTCGTATTTGTTTAAATTTACAAGTGCACTGCCCTGGTTTTAGACTGTGGTGGAGCTGTGTCGTGCCCAACAGTGCTATATTTTTTGTTGTGCTGGCGGGGATCAGACTTCCTCTGCTGGATGGGTTTCAGTGTTACCAGCTGGTGGGAATAGCGACAGGAATTTGGGGATTACAGATGTTCATGCAGCCAAAAAGGAAACAAGCCAGGTTTAAAGGGACATTGTTAAATTCTGTCCCAGGTGCCTGGCTTTTATTTTCCTGAAGATATGAAGACCTCAAAAGACTTTTTAGTGTCACAGTTCATCACTCCCCCCGTTCCTGGTAATCTGTCCTCCATTAGGAAAGTGTTCGTCTAAAATTCTTTAGCTCAACGAAGTGATACAGTTGCACCAGAAAAGACTCCATCTTTTCATGTAAAACCTCCAGTTTGCTGTGGATGCGTTTGTCCAGGCACACGCCTCAGTTTAGCAGAACACTTGAACACATCCCAAAACCCTGCTAATGCTGATTGAACATCTGTCAAAGTGCTCTACACTCGGGGCCGCACTCTTTGCATGGAGAAAAAGATGTCAGTATACACATGTGCATGTGCGCTTAAAGGGAGAGATTTCATATCTACTATTAAAACTGACCTAGGGTCACTGATGTGGGCTCACAGTTTAGTTCTAGGGTAAAGTCTCTCAAAGAGCTTTTTGTTTGTCACTTTATTTTTTTAACTGATTTTTCTTTCTTCACTGAAGTGCTCCTTTTTCAGTCCCCATTTCAGTGGGGTTTTTCTTTCTGTGGCACAGCCATTGCAATCAGAGCTCCTCTGTTCCCTTCTGCTAAAGGCTTCCTCCAGCCTGGCTTTATTTTACCCTCAAAGGCTGCTGAAAAGAAACTCTCTTGCTTTTCTGCTTATTTTAGACAAGCTCCACTGTAAAGTTAGCATTAGTTCAGTTGGAGGAAAAAACACCTAGTCCTGTTCTATATCAGATTTTCTCTACTGCCATATATACTGGTGTATATTGTTTTATTTTGGTGTGGTTCTGCAGCTAGCACTCTCCTGTGCAGCCTCAGGTTTTCATTTCATTGCCCCTTATCTGTGGTTTTACTGATATAAAACCAAGGGCCGATTGTTAATGTTATCCCAAATAGATTGCCTTGCTGGAGGTGTGCAGGTTTAATTTTGGGTGTTAAGAATTCCTGTTCTGTGCACCACGTGTCTCTCTGCTGCTCCCCTTTTCCACGCCTGCTTTGCTGGAGCAGTTTCCATAGCAATAACCTCTTCAAGTTTTCCAGAAGTGTTACAGGAATGATTTTCTATCTCTTCCTCCTCAACAATTCAGGAAAATGGAGCTTATTAGAGATACTTTTTTGTCCTCTGTGCCTTGATAGGAGCCTGGCAGGGGTACTCTGCAATCCCAGGTAAAGAGCTGTCTGCAAGCGCACAACTGCTCTTGAGTGATGAGGACCCCAGCCGGGCTGCCCACTGCTGCAATTTGCTTGACCTGATATTGGTTGTCTTCACTTCTCTCGTGACTCAGGCAACAGTGTTTGTGTGCTTCTCCAACTTCTAAGAAGAAAAGCAGGACAAATTTAAAAAAAAAAAAAAAGCATTCTGAAAATGAGGAAAAACTATTATGTATCCTAAAGACTGAGAGCCAATAATTCAAGTTTCCATCATGTTTCTTTCTTCTGCCAGGCATGTGAGGTACTGCACAACAGTTCAATTTGCAGCTCAGTAGCATATGGGAAAATAGAAATCCCTGGAGAAGGAAAGCATTAAGCAGCTGCTTGGAAACCCTCAGGAGCCTGACAAAAGGGGGAGGTGGGTGTTAACATGGGACAAAGAGTGCTTATCTTAAAAAGTAGTGCGTTCAGGGACAGATACAAGGTTGTGGTTTGAAAGTTAGATTTAGGTGATGGGATCTGTAGTAATGTGGCAAATACTTACTTTGTGACCGACTAGGCCAGAGCAGAATGACCTGATGGATGCAGGTATCCGTGCTAATAATGTCCGAGGAGCAGTCCTGGGATGCAACGACCTACAGCACTAGGACTGGGCATTAGGATAGTACCATTTCTAAATTGATGAGCAAGCTGATATGCCAAAAAATGTTGTTATCAGGTAGAAATACGCTGAAAGCAGTTTATAGACAAAGCTGTGAAGTCTTCTAGGGTGACACATGCAAAAATAGCTCCCAAGCATGATGGGGCTAAGCTCATTTAAAACTAGGTTTGCCTAACAGGGACCTTGGAAACAGCTGACTTCGTCTGAAGTGCTGTCTGAGACACAAGTCTGTATGGCTCATGCTTAACGTTCACACTTGGAATTGAAATAGCAGGGCATGAGTTAGCTTTGTTTGTGCTGCTGTCTGGTCACAAATCTGGAGTGGGAATGCAAAGTTGTGAAGTTCATGGGAAAAGCCTCTTTCTGTGGACACAGGAGACGAGCCCCATCCCAGTGCCAAGATCCTTCATGATTTCCATGTGCCCTTGGGTTTTACTCTATATCTGAAGTCTGCCAGACCCCTCACTGTTTAGGCTTTCTGTTTCACCATTTGTTTCAACCTTGAAAAGACCTTTTTGAATGTTTTAAAATAACTATGTTGTCATTCCTTAGTCAAAAAAGAGCTTTTCTTACCTGTTTTTTTTTTCTCCTTCAACCTCAATTGTTCAGGCTTTTTAATAATTCATATCCCTTTTGACTTCACACAGTTGCTTGAGCTACCTGTGGTGCTCAGTGAGAAATGTGCTCTTTGCAGAGCTCGAAAGATCAACTGAGAAATTAGTTAAAACAAAGTAGGCAGAGGGTTGTGTTCCACCTGCTAATCGAAGTACTAAACCTACAGGTGTGAGGGCTCCTACAGCAGCCTGGTCAAAATGCCAGTGCTAAGTTTATGGCTTGCTGATTTCTCTAGCAAGCGTGGATGCTGCCTTTGTAGAAGTGAGCCGTTGCTGAAGAAACCGTGATTTGGAAATTCCCTCTCTCTGTGTATTACATCTTGGCTGCAACGTTGTGCTGTTGTTTTGCACACAGTTACACGCACAGACTAGTACAGGGAGGATTGGAGAACTTCACTAGTCTTTCATCCCTTTTGCAGCTTCTTTAAGCTTCCTTTACTTGGAAATCCCAGGTGTTGTGCTCTCTTACTGACTTAAAAAATACCATTTTGACAACCTGATCTTGCAAAAAGACAAAGTCAGAGTATTTCTTCAGGAAAGTGTCATAGCTGCATACATAAAAGATTTGGTTTTTAATTATTGCTACACCCTCTAGCTATAATAAAAGACCTGTCAGCATATTCATGCTGTCCCTATTCATATTCAGAAGCTTGGAAAGTAGAGGTTTAGATTCATTCTGGATTGAGGTTAGGCAAGCAAGGTCTTTTCTTCGGCATAATGACTTTCAACTCAGTCTGGTGACTGATCAGTTCAGTTGTCTGAATTGTGTATGCGCAAAGAGAAGCAGAGTTGTGCTTTTGCATACATTCAATTTTCATATTTATAAATCAGAATCTGCCTCCATTTAAAAAATGAAGTGTCGTTGCCTTCAGCTTATAAAGAGCAGCTGCCACCGCCATTAAAACTTTGAAATGTTCCCTTGAGAACTCTGAGAGTGCATCTGTCTGAGCCTTGTAGTGGTCTGAGCTTACAAGTGGGAGCAAAGTGTCCCTTATTATTCGAGAGTTTAGACAATAGATCAAAGACTTGAGGTTTAAGCAGCTATCTTTCTTGGATGAGCCCCTCTGCGTGGGTAGTTGCAAAGTTCCAGCTGAAAAGGGTAGTCTTGCTGCTGCCAAGCTTAGGCAGAGTACTGCTGTTGACTTCTTTAGAAGCAACGCTGGGTCCTAAGCTAGCAAAGCACTTCACTAGCATGAGATCAACCTCTGGTAGCTTTTGGCAGAAAGCTTTTTCTCATCGTCCCAGTGGCCTAACTACAGAAGTAGAGGTGATGTTCTGATGCTCTGCGGTTAGAATCGTAAAATGTTTCGGGTTGGAAGGGACCCCTAGAGGCCATCTAGTCCAACCCCCCTGCAGTGAAGCAGGGATGCCATTAACTAGATCAGGCTGCTCAGAGCCCTGTCCAACCTGGCCTTGAATGCTTCCAGGGATGGGACCTCCACTACCTCTCTGGGCAGCCCATTCTAGTGCTTCACTACCTCATTGTAAAGAATTTCTTCCTTACATCCAGTCTAAACCTACCCTGTTTTAGTTTAAAGCCATTACCCCTTGTCCTGTCACAGCTGACCCTACTAAAAAAGATTGTGTGTCCCCCAGCCCTGGGCTTTTACTTTGCCTCAGAGGTGGTCTGTAGAGTCAGGCTCTCCTGAATATTTCAAAGAGCACATCCATGCCTTACGATAGGAAAACTTGCGAGGGAGCTGTGGGTGGCTTTGCTCCGAAACTGGAAGGGATCAGGCTGCAGTGGCATAGTGCAGGTGAGGCGCAGGGCTGATGAGCTCAGGCACGCTCCTGCAGCGACATGGCTGTGCTCCTCTCAGGACTTACGCTGCTATTTCCATATGGCATTGCACTGCACAGGCTGGGGTTTATGAGGGCAAGGAGGAAATGTAAGAGGCCGTTGCTGTGCTCGTTGGGCCTAGCTTCCCTAGCTTGCTTCTGCGTGGCTTTGGCACCGTGGGCAGTGCTGCCCTGTGGCTGTGGTGGTGCCAGCAGCATGAGGGGTGCATGGGAGGTGGCAAGGGCTAAGGGCTCTTCCCAGGGTCTGTGGTCTGGTGGGACTGTGCTGTCTCTAAATCTCCCTGCCCGTGCAAGAATGTGGTTGCCTCCCCATGGCTGGCAAAGCTCTTCTGTGGCCATGCTGCAGTGCAGAGGCTGCTTTCTGAGCATCTTCTCCCACCAGGTCTCAGCTTCTGGCAGCCGACTGTGCCGCTGCTGTGCACATCACACAAGGAGGAAGCCTTAGCTCTGTTCACGCAGATGTTGTTTGCCATGGCTGCGCTGTAAGGACACAATTGCACACTTAGAACTAGCTTGGACACATTACACTTACCCTTAGATACTCAGCACATCAGTAAGAGATGTAATTGTGTACTGTAATACCACTGTGCTGCAGCTGAAGCCTCAGTTTCTGCAACTGTGAAATGGTGTCTACACATCAGGGATCTTTAAAAAGTAATTTGTAATTATGTCTCCCTCAGCCTTGCTCTATCTTGCTGCTGCCTGCACCTCTTGTCTAGCAGGTCCCAGCCACAAACACCCTCTTGTGCTCCCAGGTTTGAGTTAATAATCAAACTAGTTCTAAAGGCTTTTTTCCTCTAGACTTTGTTCACAGAAAAGAAGAAGGGATAGAAGAGCTACAGTTGTCTACTTGTGTAATTTCCTGGTGTCTTTTGGCTTTCTGGGTTTCACATCTAATTTATGAACTCCCTTGGCATCTCTGTAGGTTGTACAGCTCTGAGCTCACTATTGGCACCTTCCAAACGACAACTGTAAAATGTTCTGAAGAAAGTCGAAGTGGTTGGGTGTCTTCAGGTTGTCTTTTTTTTTTTACAAGAAAGGTCATCCAGATTGGCTTCCTTATGTCTTTTACTCTTTCCTTCTTTATTTTTGAAAGTCTTCTTAAAGAGTAGCGTGTGACAAAGAAACATGGCGAGCGTGGGTCCTTCCTCTGCGCTGGGCATTGGGCAGTGGAATTGTGTTCTTTCCTCACAGAGCGTTACAGCTCTTGTGTTGAGCCATTTTAGCTTAGGAACGGGGTTGTCATTGTGCAGTTTGGCTCCCGGTGCTGGAGAATTGACCGATGACGCTTCCCTGAGCCCACGCTCTCATTTCATCTCTGAATCATGCCAGCTAAAGCAGGATGGTGGTGTAAGTGGGTAGGTTTTGGCCTTTCATACCACAGTTTGTCTTGTGAGGCTGGTGGCTTTGTATACAGTGAACAGCTCGAATGAATTCTGTGTGTTTGGCCGGATAAGTAGGACATAAAATAAGTGTAAGCTCAGACTGAGAGTTTTGGCTGTGACATCAGCTGATTTCGCCTTGTGGATTGATGAGTGTTATCTGGAGCTTGGCAGCCAAGGTGAGGCGATGTGAGCTCCGAGCTCCGTGCGCGGCAGCGTCCTGGAAGCCGAGGGAGGACAGAGCAGCCCACAGGGCAGGCACGAAGGTGTCTTGACTCAGGGGATCAGTGGAGTCACGGACTGGTAAGTGTCAAGCCTGCAGACCTTCCAAGTTCAAGTGTTTGACTGCACTTGAATTCTCTTCCCCCCAGGGGAGAAGAAAAAGCTTTAATTTATGAAGTGTCACAACACATTACAGCACATCACATCCCAACACGCCACTGCATGGAGCTGACATTTGTTTGCTTTAATTCCTCAAAATAGCTTTTATTTAGAGCAAATGTTCCCCGTTAATTCAAACAGTTCTCATTTTCCTGTGCTCTGTACTTGCCAGTTCCCATGGGGACAGTTGTTCCTGCAGTGCTTTGCCCTGTGTTGGTGAGCTGTCAGGCCTTGTCAAGGGTTTTAATTATTTTTCTTATTAGTAATGAAGAACTTTTTGTTGCCTCTCAACCCAAATACTCACTAGGCAGGGTGCAGCGATGCTTATACTTTTTAATTTTAGTACTCTGACATACCAAGTGCTTTGCAATCCTGCAAAGAATGGGTGTGTTTTGGCAGAGGAGCAGGCTCCAGGTGTTCGGTAGTCACCTTACTGGCTGAGGCAATGGAATCCAAGGTGAGCCCCCAGCGCTGCTCTGGATGAGCTTGCTGTAGGGGCCGGCTGCGGCAGAAGCCACCTATGGAAGGTCTGCCTGCAGGCT
>NW_009269999.1:6545317-6546055 GCF_000687185.1 Egretta garzetta | reverse complement strand
CGGCGCCTCCCTCCCCGCGGGAGGATACAGCCTCCCCGAGGCCAGCCCGCACATCGGGCTGAGCGGCACTCCGGTCGTGCAGGGCAGCGACCTGCTGCGCTCCTCAGGATGGATGGGTGGTTCCCTCTCCTGAAGCTGTCCTTCGACAGGGCTCTGACAAACTGACAAGTTTGTTGGCAAATAGCAGAGCCTCAGGCCTAATGAGGATCTATATCCTGTTATGGTGGGGGCTACACCGGCACCGAAGAGGCACCTTCACCTGTAGTGAAAAACTAGAGAAGATCACAGCTTGTGTATTCAGCAAGGAGTTTTCATCTGTTTTGTGTACGTGTTTTGTGGGAGGATGAGGAGTTGTTCTTTCCTAAGAATAGCAAGTACTGCATGTCATGTGAAAGGCTAAAAAGAACTGAGAATAAGTTCAGCCACCCATCTCCTAGCGTGCAGTACATCTTTTGCCTCCTGTGTGAGCAATGTCTGTAGAGGCAAAGTATTCCAGTTCTCTGGGATTTGTCATTTAATGAATTCTAGAATGGCCAATTTAACACTTGCCACATCTAACTTTACCTAGAGAGTCAATGTGACTTTTTTTTCCCAAGTGATGACCAAAAGATGGGCAATACCTATTTTGGATGTGTTTATTTTCTTCAGGGAGATACATATCTTGTCTATTTGGCAGTTAGTTGCTGGGCTGTTTTCACAGGTGTATGTGGACTCTTGCTCTTTTTTTTTGTTTTAAAC
>NW_009269999.1:6540737-6545299 GCF_000687185.1 Egretta garzetta | reverse complement strand
CAGGAATGCTCTTTTATGTTTCTTCAACTGGAATAAGCAGCCAGGTCAGGTAATTGTCAATGGTATTGCTGCTTGGTTTTTTTGAAATCTTTTTCCTTTTCACCCAGTCTCCTTCACTGTCCTTCATTTTGCTGTATCTCCTGTGGGGAGAGAACCAGAGCTGCCTGTGCTCAGAAAGAATTTCTGCCGCTTGCTTCTCCAAGTGGTTCAATGCATTAGCAAATCCCAGGTCTATGTTGCATCAAGCCCTATGTCACACTACTTCTACTGGAAACTGCTGCTGTCAGAACTTGTAACTACAAGCAAGGTGAGAAGGACACTGAACAAGCAGTGGAAAGTACTGAAATTCTTGATCCTTCCTGCTCTGTGTGCATTCCTGGAAACTTTTCTGCTGTTTCCTTTCTTGATCCTCTACTTGGAGCCATACTCGTCTCTAGCTAGGTACTGCAAAAACAAAATGGAAAAATTTCAATATGACCAGCAAGCTTGCAGTGGGTAAGCATAATATGTGAAAGAGTCTATGTGAAGAGCTTGTGTCTCTGTTGCTTCCATAGATTACCATCTCCTGGGCTTCGGGAATCACAAATAAATTGGCCCTTATGCAAACCACACATCATGCAAAGAGATCTGCTTTGACTTCTGAGCATATTTGAATACTCTTCTTCGGATGGATCAGTGTCTTGGGCTCTCGGGGAAAGCAAGAACTTAAGATCTCAGCATAATGTCAGAACCGTTTTATTTTCAGAAACATTTTCCCTTATGGCTGAAAAAGCTAAATGAGTAAGGGAGGCTGTTTTGGAAGAGAGAGTGACTGGGGGAACGGTGTGAAGCAGGAGGGGATAAGTGAACAAGCAAGTTGGTCTGTTGATAGGGGAGTCTCAGTACAATCAAAAGCAGTGTTTATGTAATTTAATAGCAGTATGCCTCTTGCTTTCCTTTTCCTTGCCTCAAAACTATTTTATTCTATTATGTTGTAAAGTAACCTGCATACATTTAATCGTAGGTGGTTGTGATTTTTGTTTCCCATGGTGTCTCCAGATGTCTATATAGGACTTGGCTCCTTTCCTGAAGCGAAGAACAAGGCTGCAAGGAGACTCTGCAATGTAATGGCCCAAGCTTTGAGCATTTGGAGGAGTCCTTTCTGTAGCGAGGGATCAGCTAGAGCTACTGCCACCCTAAAGTGACCAAAATGGCAATGAATACTCACTGTGGGTAGAAGGCCTAGTTGCATCAGGTGCCTTCCTCCCAAGCGTTAACACCATAGTCATAGACTGCCTTGGCACAGAGGCTAAGGGATTGTTCAGATACAAATACCTATAAAACCTAGGTATAGTATTTTTTCCCCCTTCATAACAGCACATTATTTCCCCACCGTCTGTCAGCATTTCTGTGGAGCTGATCTTGTTCAACCAAATAGCATCCTCCTCCTCTGGGCAGAAACCCAATTTGCTTTTCCTCCTTCCCCTTTCCTTCATTTCTATTCCGCACTATTCTCCATATCCAATGGTAGATAAATAATAACTTCAATAGAAACCACAACCACACAGTTTATTCTGTGTTGCTTTATGCTTTCTTTTCTGCTCATCGTGGTGGGTTTTCTTTTCAGGATTATTATTTATGAGTTAAAACTCAGAGAGCAGGAAGCTTTTCCACATGCAAAGAATGCCATGCTTTGGGCATGGAAGCTTTAAAAAAAGTTTTGACAATTTTCATTTAGTACACAAAAAAACCCCTCTCGGTTTATGAAAAAAAGTTACTATTTTGTATTTGGGAGGCCACTGTGTTGCCCATTGATTGTCCCACAGCTCTTGGGTTTGGGAGAAACCTCAAACAGCCTTCATTTTCTGTCTGCAAGGTTTATGTGTGAAACTGCTTTTGACTGTGGTGTTCCTTGTCTGAGATACATTTCTCTCAAGGGAGTGTGTGACACTTCTGTCCCATGCCTGCCTTGCTTTCCTTGTGTAATTTAAGGTGTTGGCTTTAACCTTTAAAGCTTGATATAGGATGAATGGTGTGTGGAATAGCTCAGGTGCATCTGTTGGCTTCCCATCCTGCTAACAGCCAGTTGGTTTAAGGAGGAACAATTTAACTTGAGGCTTTTGGTTCTGTGATACCCTCCACGTGTTGTCTTGCCAGTCCCTGAATGTGTCATCCTTTAAGGTGAACGATGGATTCTCCTGCATGTTGGGTGTGGAAGACAAAGAAGCATTGGCTGGGCTGGGGCATGAGGGGGAAAATCCCTTGCTCTGCAGAGTGCGGAGTATGGATGTAGGCATTCCATGTATGTTGTCTCCTGATGTTATACAAGCATGAGAGAGGCAAAATGGTAAAAGCTGTGAAAGAAACTACTAAAATTGAGGATGAAGGGAAACAAGCATGGAAACTTTTCTTCTGACAGGTCAAATGAGCAAACCAGGGTCATGGTGAAGTATGTGATGCTTTGTGCAGCTGCCTCTCCCTTTCCTATTTTTATTTTCCCGGGAGACAGTTGGAGCCAGACGGCAGGTTCCCTTGGCTACTGTGCTCAAGTTCAATTAGGCAGAGCCCATGGGTTCAGTTCATTTTGGGTCCTCTGACCTGTTCCAGGATCTGTACTTCATTCTCACCTACTCCTTGCTACCTATTGTAAGGGATAATGTGAACTTTCTGGGAAGCTTTCTCTTTAAGTGACATTTATTTGTATTGCCTAGCGCCTTAATGCATTGCTTTGCCTTCAGCGAAAGAAGAAGGTACTTGAATGAAAAGAAAGGGGTTATAGCAGTGAAAAAAGGGGGTCGTTATGTATCATAATGTTAGCGTTCTTCGGAGAGATGCTACTGTAGTTGGAGGAACTAATCTTTGCTTGCATAAGTAGACAGAAATGCTGGCAATTTACAGCATCCGCTCATACCCAGATGTCAACTCACATTTCGAAAGAGAATCATCAAGTCAGGAGATAAACAGCTGTTACAGGCAAAAGGAAAATAAGCTTGTAAGTGTTTAAAGAAAAAAAAAAAGTGTTAATTTTTATGAAGTGTAGTGTGCTGGCATCTAAACAAATGAAAGTTAACAGCCAAGAGCAGGGAAGTGAAAGGGTTTCTTTTTGTTTTTAACATCTGAGAATGGAAGGCTTTGTTCCTCTCATAGCAGCTTCAGAGCACCGCTGTATTTTTGTATGAAGTTCCTTCTAGTACAACTTCATGTACGCTAGCGACAAAAAGAGAGCTAGAGTTGATGGCTTCTGGACATTCCCACAGCCCTGTCTTGATGTGCTTTAAACTGGTCTAAGCATCAGAGTATGGCCGCACGTGCCTCTAATTTGAGATTTTAACCTGACATGCATGTCTCATAATCAGAGGGTCTTGGTAGCTGTTTCGGTGGCTTCAGGGGCACTGATGGCCAAGAGACAAGGTAGGCCTTGGATGCCACTCACAGGGTGCTCAAAATTAGAGCCCTGCTCTTCTGAGAAGAGGGGCATTTGCCTAAAGGATTGATGGCTAGATAATTATTAAACTATTATATGTAAAACTGAAGTGTTTCGGTGGTCAGCAGGCATAGAACCGTAGCTGTGGGGCAAGTCAGTGCTGCAATAATTGCTGAAAGAGCATCTAATAGAGAATGCTGACTTGCAGCATCCTTTGCAAGGGAGTGAGAAACAGCAGGGCTGCTGCTGGCCTGCGGATGTCTTTCTGTACAGGCAGGAGGTAGGTTGGGTTTCTAACAAAGAAGAGTACTCAAGTCTTAAAAAAAACCCCACAAACCCACAACTAAAAACTGAACTATAAATTCTCTCCTTGAAGGAAAATAAAGTGTAGAGTATTTACTCCCTCCCTCCCATTCTTTCTCACTCCAGTCTTCTAATGCTCACAGAGCCTAGCAAGGTTTTATGTGGAAATCGTTGGGATTATCTCCCAATTTTTTCTCAGATAATTCAGTTGAGAGGTTATACAGAACTGAATGGTGTGGAGACTGGGAATCACTAAGCTAGAGGCTTTAAGATGCTCGCAGGCTCCTATCCGGACAGAACAGTTCAATATTTATTGGATGTGCTACTAATTGGCTGAAAAATCCATCTTTCCTACTTTTTAAAAATTTTTTCTCAAGGTCATTTTCTAAGGTTTGGGAAGGCCAGGAGGGTAAGTAAGCATCCCAGCTTTCTGAGATCTCAGTCTGGCAGAGTGTACTGAAAATTGCTAAGGCGACTTGTGATTTATACTACGTGTTTCTGTGTGGTGCTTCCCAAGTGAACAGAGGCATGCTGGCAATCTGCATACTGTCCTGGGATGGGAATCCTACCATGTAGCCCAGCCCATGCAGTTCCTCCAAGTTGGTTGTCTAATCAGAGTAGGTGCCAGCGTATGCAGAAAGCCAGACCGCACAGCTTGGAGAGCAGACCTGGAGACGTATTCGCGTGTGTGTGTGTGTTATTTGGAGAAGGTCTCCTGGTTATCGGGGAGTAAGTACAGATTCCCTGCAGCAGCAGACCCCCAACAGCCATGCCTACAGCAGCAGACCCCTGCGGCCGTTCTGTCCCCCATCTCTTCCAGTAACAGAACCTGCAGCTGCCGGGCCTTCACTACAGT